>NC_077231.1:81955096-82255096 GCF_027887165.1 Monodelphis domestica
AGAAAGAGAGAGAGAGAGAGAGAAAGAAAGGAAGAAAGAGAGAAAGAGAGAGAGAAAGAAAGAGAGAGAGAAAGAAAGAGAGAGAGAAAGAAAGAAAGAGAGAAAGAGAGAAAGAAAGAAAGAAAGAAAGAAAGAAAGAAAGAAAGAAAGAAAGAAAGAAAGAAAGAAAGAAAGAAAGAAAGAAAGAAAGAAAGAAAGAAAGAAAGAAAGAGAGAAAGAAAGAAAGAAAGAAAGAAAGAAAGAAAGAAAGAAAGAGAGAAAGAGAGAAAGAGAGAAAGAGAGAAAGACAGAAAGACAGAAAGAGAGAAAGAGAGAAAGAGAGAAAGAAAGAAAGAAAGAAAAAAAAGAAAGAAAGAAAGAAAGAAAGAAAGAAAGAAAGAAAGAAAGAAAGAAAGGGAGAGAAAGGGAGAGAAAGAAAGAAAGAGAAAGGGAGAGAGAAAGAGAAAGAAAGAAAGGAAGAGAGAAAGAGAAAAAAATGAAGAGAGAAAGAAAGAAATGAAGAGAGAGAGAAACAGAGAAAGAAAAAGAAAAAAGGAAGTAAGAAAAAGAAAAAGAAATAGAAAGAAAAGTATTACAGATCAAATAAGAGTCTATTATTATATATAATATACACAGTACTGATTCTAAGGTTTTAATAATTATAATAATTTCTAAAAGTCTATTATGTTCTAGGTACAGTGCATAGGGATACAAAAATATGTCAGACAGTCTCTACTTTCAATGAGCTTACAATCTAATTTCAGAATAAAACTTTTAGATCAGCACACATTTTAATACTTCAGGGGATCTATCATGTTATCAGTATGGGCTCTTTTTTTCTCTTCATTGACAAAGGTTACAAGTTCTATATTCTATATAAGTCAAATGAAATAATATTTGTATAGTGCTTAGCACTACATACAGTAGGTAATTAATGTTTGTGACCTCCCCTTTGGGAGAGGGTTTTTAAGCATTGCTATGGTTGAAAAAAAATTCTATTAACACACAGTCTGCTCTGTGATGATGAGCTTCCCCAGATTTAGTCAGACTGGCAAACAATTGAATTATTCATTAATTGGGTTCTATTGGCATACCTTTTTAAAAAATTCTGGATTATCATCTTGCCATCACTATGGAGGAGGATTTTAGCAGAGGAAATCTGTACCTAGGAGGTAATTAATACATGTTTGTTGGCAAAGGGTATATTTGGGATGGCCAATAAGTTTCTACTCTAAAGCTTCATTTTGGATCAGAGGCTCCCAGAGTTCTCAAAGACAATGTCCACAGAGTGCAAGCTCCCCGTGATCTACTGAACTGGAAAGGCTTCAAGTATGGATCTGGTAAGAATTGAGTATCTGCTAGCCAAGGATCAGACTAGCTAAGTTTGAACAGAGATTCATCATTATTTGGGCTGTGGGGTTATTGTTTTTTTGGCCACAACAACTACTGACTTACCCTTGGTCAAGTTGTAGTTGTAACCTCCATTGGTTGGGGAGGGTTATTACATTGATGAAATCACAAATTTCAGAAGCATGTGGTAAGACAACCCATCCTGGTTTTCCCAGATATCCAAAGTCCTGGAGAAAGACTCAAATTGAGTTCTTGGCAAGAAGTCAGTAAATCAGTCAGTAATTAAATACTTATTAAGTAGTTGCTATGTGTCACATACTATGCTAAATGCTAAGTACATAAAAAGAGGCAAAAGATAGGCTCTACCCTCAAATAGCTCACAGTATAATAGAAGAAAAGGAGGTCAGATGCTTTGAGTTAAAGATGAGAGTAGAATATTACCTGAAAAGTAAGTCAGTTGAAGAATTTGTTTATTATATATGAAAATAAGTATATTTAGTATACACACATTCATGTATATTACACACACATACACACACACACACACACACACACACACACACACACATATATATATATATATATATGAATATCAGATCATAGATTTAGGTCTAAAAGAGGCCTTAGGAGTTATCAGGTCCAAATCCCTTCCTTTACAGTTAAGGAAATTGAAACTGATCAAAGATTTTAAATGATTTGCTCCAGGTCACAAACATGGTTAATACATTTCTGTATCATAGTTCAAAGTCAGGACTTTGTCTCTAAGTTCAACACCCTATCTACTATGCCTCCTAGCTACTTCCTGAAACTGGTGCTTTACATCTTTAGGTACCTATAAATAGGATTATATACATATATATGTATATATTCACATATACACTTTTAGCATCACTTTCTATATATAAAGTCCAAGGACTAGCCTACCTAAGTTTGGAGAGATTTATCACCTCTTGGGGTGTACAGATGAGTTTTTTTTTTTTTCTCACAGCATCTCCTGAATGATTGCCTATCATGTTTTGGCTGTGTGAGAAGATATATAGACAAAAAAACTAAGAGACAGACAGTGCAGGCAGGCAGTGGAATAGATGGATGGATGGATAGATAGATAGATAGATAGATAGATAGATAGATAGATAGATAGATAGATAGATAGATAGATAGATAAAGAGATGGATAAATGGATAGATGGATCTTCAAACAATATTGCTGTTATTGTATACAATGTTATCTTGGTTCTTGTTTCTTCATTATTTCATTCAAGTCTTTTAATGCTTTTTTCTAAAATCAATCTACTCATAATTTTTTACAGCACAGTATTACATCATTATAATATACCAGAACTGATTAAGTGACTCCCCAAATGATGAGCATCCCCAGAATTTCCAATTCTTTGCCACCACAGAGTCACTATGAATATTTTAAAACACACTGATAATTTTAGTGAACAGACCTAATAGTAGTATTACTGGGGCAAAGAGTGTACAGAGTTTTATAACTCTGGGCATAATTCCTGATTGCTCTCCAAAATGGTTGGATCAGTTCACAGTTCCTCTAATAGTGTATCAGTGTTCCAATTTTCCCATATCCCTTCCAACATGTCATTTTTCCTTTCTGTCATTTTAGCTAATATGATAGGTGTGAAATGGTATCTGGAAGTTGTTTTAATTTGCATTTCTCTACTGAATAATTATTTAGAAAATTTTTGTATGACTATACATAGCTTTGATTTTATCCTCTGAAAACTGCCTTTCATACCCTTTGACCATTTGTTAATTAGGAAATATCTCATATTCTTTTAGATTTGGCAAAATTCTCTACATATTTAAAATATGAGGCCTTAATTCAATACATTATCTATAAATTCACTGCCCCCACAACTTTCTACTTTCCTTCTAATTTTAGTTACATTGGTTTTATTAGTACCAAAACTTTTTAATTTAATATAATCAAAGTTGTCCATTTTACATCTCATAATGTTCTCTCTCTCTCTCTCTCTCTCTCTCTCTCTCTCTCTCTCTCTCTCTCTCTCTCTCTCTCTCTCTCTCTCTCTCTCTCTCTCTCTCTCTCTCTCTCTTTCTCTCTCTCTCCCCATTTGGAGTTTTCTTGGCAGAGACAGAAGTGATTTGCCATTTTCTTCTCCAGCTCATCTTACAGATGAAGAACTGTAATGATGATGAGGTAAATAGGTTAAGTGGCTTGCCCAAAGTTATATAGCTAGTTAGTGACAGAGGCAGATTTAAACTCAGGAAGTTTACCTTCTTATGTTCATCTGATTCATGTGATTCAAAATTTCTATTCAGTTCTGATCTTTTCCACAAAACAACAACCAAAAAAATCATTAAAGTCTTTAGCCATTAAATATCCATTTTTTTCCCTTGTAGGATTCTTAGGTAAGTTTTTCTTGGTTGCAAATTCAGATCATTTGCTCACTGGAATATAGTAATGTTGTAATATCATTGGAATATTATATTCCATGTCCTTGATCTTTTCATGTAGAAGTTATTAAATCTTTTGTTATCCTGACTGTAGCTCCATAACATTTACATTATTTCTAGTTATGTGTAATATTTTCTCCTTGACCAAGGAGCTTTGAAATTTAGCTACAATGTTCCTATGAGTTTTCATTTCAGAATCTCTTTCAGGCAGTGATAGGTGGATTTTTAAAATTTCCATTTCGCCCTCTGGGTCTCGAACTTCAGTGAAATTTTCTTTATATAATTTCTTGAAGCATAGTGTCGGGACCCTTTTTAAAGTCATAATTTCAAGTAGTCTGACATTCCTTAACTTTGCTCTCTTTGATCTCATTTTCAGATCAGTTATTTTTCTGAGATGTTTCATATTGTGTTTTAAAACTTTTTATTTCTTGATGTCTTGAAGTCTTATGGAGTCTAGTTTTAAGAAGTTATTTTCTTTGTTAAGTTTTTGGATCTCTTTTCCCAATTGGTTGACTTTTCATATTTTTTTATTGCTTTTCTTCCATTACTTATTTCTTTTCCCATTTTCCTCTCAATCCCTCTTATTTAATTCTTAAAGTCTTTTTTAAGCTCTTCCAAGAAATTTTTGGGGACTTCAGACCATTTTATATTTTTGGTTTTTCCTAAACTCTATCTGAGGGCATTTGACCTCTCAGTTCTTCCACTGTTCTATGATCCAAAGCCAGGTGTGGTCACTGTTCCTTAATGTCACAGCTAAGTCTATAAGTGTCCTCAGATACTAGTCTTCATCTCTAACTAAGACCCTCCCCCAACACTGCTGTTTCTGTCATCACAAATACTCTTACTCTCTAGTATTCCCTCAAGTAGCTGCAATCTTCAACTCACTCTTTAGTCCTAAAACCAAAATCAGGGACTTCACTATCCTGGGAGTGACCATAGCCAGGAAAGCCTGTGCCTTTCTGTGGCCCAACTCACTGGTATGTGTTCACTCCTCCTTGTGGAATATCATAGCCTGGAACCATCTGGACAGAATACCTGGACTCTGGGTCTATCAGTAGCTGAGCGCCTGGTAATCTTCCCTAAATCAGCCTCCCAAAGCACACATAGTCCACAGGTCAAAAGTTTCCACGATGCCCCAGTTGCCCTCAGAGTTTGTTGTTAATTGATTTGGAGATATCTACTGGGAGGCAGTAGTAGTAGTAGTCTCTTGGTAACTGAGGATGACGATTGTCTTTGTGCATTTTCATCTATGATAGATGAGTGTGCACAAAGATACTTGTGCGTGAAGGAGATTTAAGTGGAAAAGTCGATGCACAGAGACAGTCCCACTCTCTCGGCGTTGGAAGCTTGGGTCCAGTGGCACGAAAAGTCATTACACCTGGAGACTTCCTCAGCTGCATTGGATGGCCGTGTTGTCCTTTGTGCTCCAACACACCCTAAGCACTCCACAGTGCCTTGCTGCATCGCCCTCTCAGCCGTTGAACCTTCTTGTTGGTTTCTTCCGCCTGTTCCGCTGGAACAGTCTTCACATGCTGGGTGAGCAAAGCCCTGGTTCACCAGGGGTTGATGTCGACCCAATGGCTACAAGGTTTAGCCGGCCTGTCGAAGCCGTTGCCCAGGGTGTGGCTGCTGCCGCATGCTAGCAGCTACTGGGAGCCACAAGTGAGAGCTGGGTGTCAGGTGGGGGTCAGAGGCTGGAGAGCTGCCCTAGGAGGGCATGACAAGCCCTCCATACCAGAGATACTACCCCTCCCTGAGCACCCCATACACCCCGCCCCATACATGCCACCCAAACCTCTCCTCCACCTCACTACAAATATTTTTCCCTTAATGTGATAATATTGGAGTTGAACTATAATTCACTAAGTGAGTGTTAAATCTCAAATCCTCCCTTACCAGAGTTATGCATCTTCTACTTGTATTCTATTGATAGGTTTTCACTAATGATAAAAGGTTTTCTCTGCTTCCATGGAATATCCTATTCAGATTTTTTCCCCTAAATTTTAGGGAATATCAGTAAATCTGAGACTGTTGTAGCTTGCCTATACCCCAGGTCTATAACTTGATTCTACATGCTCAATTCTCTGGCTAATTCTGCTTTTCTGAGTTTGTATTTACATTTTAATCAGAGCAGACCACTATCCTGGGAAGTCAGAGCTCCCCTCAGGTCCTCCCAAGCTGTCTTAGGATGAGTGACTATTTTACCCTGACTTTTAATTATTTCTGCTGCTCTAAAATTCACTTTTTGGCACTAATTTATTTGTGGAGAGATCTGGGAGAGTCAAATAATTTTATGGCCTTTCCCACTATCTTTCTCACAATTCAATTTGCAAAACTCTTACCAAATACTTAGATGTTTCATTTCCTCTGCTAAACACTTTGGACTTGCTTGTGTGGATCACTGTTATTATATATGTGTTTTCATAGACTTTTGAAATTATGTAAAAATATTAAACAGCTCTCTTTTTTTTCTTTTCAGAATTCTGAAACTTTTTTCACTATGCCATGAAGCAATAAGTTTATTTATTTTATTATTTATTATTTATTTATTTTATTATATTTATTCATTATATTTTATTTATTTTATTATCATATTATTATATTTATTAATTTATTATATTATTATATGACTAATTTATTTTAAACCCTGGAGATTTTTTAAATATATGTATCTATATTAGATGGAGTAGTTAGACCCATGTATCATTCAGAACAAGTTCCATTGCCTCTAATAATGTTTTCCTTGTGTCTCTGAACAGAGGCAGAATGTGATAGTTGATAAAAATATGATCTGGTAACCAAAAAACTTGGGTTCATGTCTTGCCATTGACATGGTGAGCAAGCCATCTAATCATCTGTGTCCCAGGCAACTCTCTGAGGCTGTAAAATATAGACCTGTATTGATAAAGGGATTTCCTGATATCAATGAAATCACAGGCCCTATCCTTTGTGAATATTTGACAAAGAAAACTTGGTGTGGTCAACAGTGAACCAGTCTTAGTGTCAGGATGACCTAGGTTTAAGTCATGCCTCTGACACAGTTGTGTAAGGATAAGCAAATAGTTAAACAAGATTGTTAGTTGTAGAAGAGTCAATAATCCATGTTTGTGGAGGAAGTTTCCACATTGAGAGTTATTGACCCTAGTCAAATCACAGATTTGAAACAAGCATATGACCACTGTAATATTTTTCATCTGCCTAGTTTTTAGTAATTGAAACATTTTTACAAACATTTTTCTCATTTAATCCTACCAATAGTCTTGGGATGTGATAGAGGCTGGCACTAGAGAAAAAGTGCCAGCCAGAAGAATATATGAAATTGATCACCTCGATGGGGCAGGGGCCCCAGGAGTGAATTTCCTGAGGAGAGAAGACTCTGGTGAAGAGAGCAGTGAGGGTCTATCTCCATCTTGAGACATCGAAAAGAGAAGGTGGATAAAGACTTCCTCCTGAGGAAATATTTATTATTAATATTTTAGGAAATAGTTCCTAGATATGACATTCCAAACACCATAGACTCAGACAGGGGAAGTTACTTTACATCTAGCATTTTACAACAAGTGTATAAGTCTCTGGGAATAAAGGGTAATTTCCATGATGTGTATAGACCAGAAATTTCAGGACAGGTGGAAAGAATGAATAAGGAATTAAAAACCACGATAGCCAAACTCTGTGCCCAAACTCATCTTAAATGGACATAGGTTCTTCCACTTGCACTGTTCTATCTGAGGACGAAACCCAGAGGAGACTTACATATTTCCCCATATGAGATGTTGTATGGACAGCCAGTATGGATAGGAATGACCACTAAACCATCTTATCTTTCCATGCTGGGAGGGGAATGCCAGTTACACACCTATCTGACATGGATACAAAATAGGCTGGAGGAACTGAGAAGGCTGGGACTACTAGTGCAAAGGGTCCCACTAGATTTCTCATTGCATACCATAAGACCAGGGGAAAAAGTATATGTAAAAAATTTTGCCAAAGACAACCCCACAGAGCCCAGATGGATTGGTCCATATGATGTAGCTCTCACCACTCCTACATTGATCAAAGTAGTGGGAAAAGATTCTTGGCTTCACGCATCTCACATTAAGCATCACTATGCCCATGATAAAACACCGAAAGACAATTTAATAGGAGCCCAAGAATCCATTCAAACACAGACACCCCAAGAACAACCCTCAATAAATAAACATAGAGACCATGAATGCAACAAAATCGCACAAGAAAAAATAGAGACACTGAACAGAGACAGTGAAACTGAAATAGAATAATGTCCAAGACAGATAGTATAAATTTGGGTTAGTTAGATCAGAGAGGATTAGCGTAGCCTGTGAAACACAGCAGAAGTGGTTCCTTGCTAAAGCTGGGAGTTTATTTGGGTGGATTTAGAATCCCTTAGAATTATTAAACCAATATACGCATTTCAATCTCAAGCCTATACTAAAATATCATTAACCTCTACAATCAACTACATAGGAATATAATAATCGCCTTATTATCACACATTATGAAAGTTACCTACTTTCATTACAGAAAAAAAAATCTCACTTGCACACATGTGGATGGCACGAACATCCTATATAAAGTCTCACTCACAAGCATCAAACTATTCACTCTTACATGCACACATGTTAATCTTACACACACACATGATCCTGTAGTTCCGGATACCTGAGATCATCTTTCAAGGTGAGACAACAGACAAGTATGTATCCTGTAAAGGAGAAGGCACCCCGGACCTGTGACAAACTTCAAGCAACACCAAAGGATAAAAGACACACAGACAAATGGAAAAGAACTTTGAATCAAAGACATTATGGGAAATGAACTTCAGGAAAGTGGGTCATGTAAGATAAATCACTGATCATGTTAACTTCACATATAGGGAAGTACATCCACATATACATTGGAATAAATTTGCATCCACCACGACATATTTAGAACACAAATTTCACATTGACATTAGGGGCTGTATTGTAAATAAGGACAGCCCATGAATTGTAGATCTGTAAATAGATCTCTAGTTTCAGAAGATATATATGTATATATGTATTTAAATGATATGTGACATATGTAAATGTGTAAGAATAGTAGATATATATAGATAGCATAATAATGATCTCATCAATGAATGTAGATAAAGAGGAAAGAGTTAGCATGTTAACCGTTAATAGACAGGGACAGAGTAGTTTAGGGTGGAAAAGGGAATATTGTAACTAAAGAGGTAACATAGGGACAGAATAAATCAGATTTCATTAGATACAAGTTAATATATAAAAATATATATATAAATGTTGTGAATTGTTACATTGGAATTACCATTATATAAGGCATAGCATAGTTCAATTTTACTTAAGATTTAAATTTTATATTGATTGAGATAGGAATGACTTTTGTATTAAGAAATTGTTATATTGTAAAAATGTTGTTGGTACATAATCATAACCCTCTTCCCACAACTCAGTCTTAGCATAAGATAGGAATTTAGATTAGCAAATAGACAGATTAGGATAAGATTTATTGTTTTTGGAGGGGGAGTTTAGATTGGGAACAATAAGTAGTATAGATAGATTAGAATAGACATAGAAGATAAGTAACTGGCGTGGACCAAGGTGGCACCACATGAACAACAGGAAATGGAGGATTTGTGATAGAGGCTGGCACTAGAGAAAAAGTGCCAGACTGAAGAGTATATGAAGTTGATCACCTCAACAGGGGAGGGGCCCCAGGAGTGAATTTCCTGATGAGAGAAGACTCTGGTGAGGAGAGCAGTGAAGGTCTCTCTCCATCTTGAGACGTCAAAGAGAGAAGGTGGGTAAAGACTTCCTCCTGAGGGTTACCCATTTTTCCTGCTGGTGACTGGAAATCTTTCCCCCCAACACTTCCCAATTGAAGAGACTTTCTGAAGAGAAATTTGAACAGACTTTGCCTCAGCTCCTCTTGCCCAGAGGGTGAGTCAACCTGACTTTCTCTCAGAGGGCTCAGGCTGACAAGGTCTGAGTTCCCCCCAGACTCGAGGAGGGAGGAAAAGGGTTTAGATAGAGACAGGGATCCCCTTTTCCCACAGTCCTTTTCCCATTCTTCCCGGCCTGTTATTCCTTTTGTATTACCTGATTGAGTTAACATTAAAAGTTATCTGTTCCCCAAGCTGAGTGTGAGTGAATGGATCAAGGGAAGACCTTTTGGTCTCGAGTAGTGGAGGGGGGACAAGGGGGACCAGAGTGAATTGGGGAGAGCATCTTTAGCTAAGGAGGGAAGGCAGAAGGGGAAAAATCTTCAAATCCCCTCTCCTCTCTCTAAGCCAACCCGTTATATCTGCTATCCTCTCCTGAACCCTGCTTTGTGGAAAATGTGGGGTTCTTCTCTCCTTCCCCCTCTCCATACCTCGGGTCCCAAGCCTCCTCCCATGGGGGTACATTCCCTTCCTTTCCCTTCCCTCTCTCTTATTTTTTTTAAAACAGAGGAGACAGGAAAGGAGATATTATAATCTAGTTTTTATAGATGAGGAAACTGAGGTTCATAGAAGTAATCGCTTGATGAAAGTCACATGATAAGTAAACCATGTTTTTAGAAGAATCATAGAATCCCATAACCAGAGCTGGAAAGCACCTTGTATATCATGAAGTCTGCTCCACAACACCAAAATTTTTAAACCCTTACTTTCCATCTTAGAATCAATACTAAGTATTTGGTCCAAAACAGAAAAGCATTAAATGGCAAGGCACATGGTCACACAGCTAGGAAGTGTTTGAGGCTATATTTGAACTCAAGACCTCCCATCTCTAAATCTGGCTCTGAATCCACTGAGCTGCCTAGCTGTGCCCTGACCCCCATTTTTTTTACAGAAGAAGAGGCTGAGGAGGCCAAAGAAGATCACATGACCAAGGATCATAGATCCAGCCTTGAAAGGCAGCTCAGGGGCCATCTAATGCCAATCTCTCATTTACACATAAGAAAAACAAAGTCTACAGAGGCTAACAGATTTGCCTAAATTCACATAAATTATAAATATCAGAGATAACATTTAAAGTCTGAAAGTCTCAACTCCAAAGTAAGTGATCTTTCTATTATATTACACTGCCTCCTACCCTGGTCTTCTGATTCCTTGTCCAGTAGTCCCTTTAGCAAAACCTAGGGACCCCGATTTGTGTGGGTCAGTTGCAGCCTATACAATTTAAATACAAGGCAGAACAACAAAGATACAGCAGGATAAGATATTTAATTATTTCAGGTCTCCTGAATTCCTGTAGGTCACGTCTGTATCCATCATCCATTCCATTGTTTGGAGCACATTTTTAAATTAGAAACAGTTGCTAAGGCAATGCTTGTTTATGTGTCCTAGTTGGTGAGTCAGGTATAAAAGAAACATGATCTCTTCTTCTCAGAAGGTGAGCATATCACATATCTTCACCCTCTTCCCAGTCTGCATAGGAAGATGAGTCTAATATTTAAAAAAAAACCAGTTAACTCATATTTACGAGTGATAAATGTTCTCATGCTTCTACCCAACAACAGTACTGTAGAGATAATCATAATAATAGCTATTTATGTAGTGGCCACTATGTGTTAGGCACTGTGCTAAGCACTTTACAAATATTATCTCCTTTGATCCTCATGACAAATAAGAGGTAGGTTCTATTATTATCTTCCCCATTTTATATCTGAGCAAACTGAGTTTAAGTGACTTGGCTAGGGACACACAATAAGTGTCTTAGGCTAGATTTGCATTGAGATTTTCCTGACTTAAGGCTCATCTCCTTCTCCAAAGTCACCAAACTGCCACAGAAATAGGATATTGTTGAATGTAGAAATATAAATAATGAGTTCATGGAAAGGTGATAAGATTTAAAGTTGAATGGAATCTTAGAGAGCTAGGGTAGAAAACAGCCTGGGTTTTGAGACAGAGGAGCTGAATTCTTGGGTTTGCTACTGTTTGTGTCATTTGGGGCAAAATTTTAATCCCTCTGGACCCTGGTTTCTTTATCTATAAAATGAGGAAGTCATATAAGATGATTTCTCTAAAATTCCTCCCAGCCCTAAATCTATAATACCATGCTCAAATCAATCTATCTTTTTATTTTATAAATTAGGAAACTGAGTCCCTGAATAAGTAATTTAGGTATTAGGTAGTCAAAAGAATGGTCAGGGGCCAGCTCAGTGATTAGAGAGTCAGACCTGAAGACACAAGGTCCTGGGTTCAAATCTAGCCTCAGACACTTCCTATCTATGACCCTGGAGAAGTCACTTAACCCTCATTGCTTAGTCCTTACTTACTCTTTTGCCTTGGAACCAATAAACATGGTTTAAAAAAAAAAGAAGAATGGCTAGGAGTAGTTGGGTTAGTTATAGATACAGTGGATTCACTATAGCAGAAAGATGGAGAAAAGGGAAAGAGAGAGGTTTCATTTGATCTGATGCACAGTCCCCATGGTGAGTCAGAGTCCCCCAGACACAGTCAGATGGTAAAAAGGATTTCATTCTTCCTCTCTTCTGCATTATTCCAACTTTCATTTCCTTATTTTACAAACAAAATTCACATTATTGATTCTCCATGGAAAATGTCAACATGCTGTAAATTGTTCTGTTCTCTTCTGTTTTGTGTGACTTAAGCAACATTGGAGCAAAGCCTCTTTCAGCATTGTTGGCAAAAGTGAATTTCAAAGTATTCAAATGCTATCCATCAAATTTTATATTTCACTTACTATACTTTTTTCATATTCAGATATACTTTAACAAGCAATATGTACATTTGTCTCCTCCTCCAGATAAGTCACTAATACAGAATATTTTGTTAAGATATTCCTTCGGCTTTTTTAAAAACCCTTACCTTCCATCATAGAATCAATACATATATTGAACCTGATTGGAACCCAGGACCTCATATCTATAGTCCTGACTCTATTCACTGAGGTATTCCTTTGACCTTTAAGGATCATCAGTTAAGACATCTACCAAGAGGGGCAGCTAGTTAGCACAGTAGATAGAACTCCAGGTTTGGAGTCAGGAGGACCTATGTTCAAATTTGACCTCAGACACTTCCTGGCTGTGGGATCCTGGACAAGTCACTTAGCCCTATTTACCCAGCCCTTTCTCTTCTGTCTTATAGTTGTTACTAGAACAAAACATAAAGAATTAAAATTAAAAGACATCTTACTAAGGTATGAAAGGATTGTAATCTTCCTCAGAGGAAGACATATACATTCCTATGGAATCAGAAATCCCTGAAATGTTGAAGTTCAATATTAGGAACCAGACAACACTCTACCCCAGGCCCTCTTTTATATATTGATTTTCTGCTTATTGCCCTCTCAGTTCCTAATTTCCATCAAAGTATGTCAATCATTCCTTCATTGTCTTCTTTGATGATCCCTTAGCTTCTTTCTTACTTTGAGAGACTCAGTATGGTACAATAGAAAAATTGATGGCTTTGGAGACAGAGGAACTGAATTCAAATCCCAACTTTTCCTGCTTTTGCTACTTGTGACTTTGAGTCAGTAACTTAACTTTTGATGTCCTCTAAAGTCACCTCCAGATGTATATAGATCTATGATATTCTGGCTAAATTATGCCTCCTTGATTCCCTGTAGCTATAGAACTATGATTATGTAGACCTTGGTTTCCTGATCTGTAAAATGAGCAAGCTAGACAAGGTCACTGAGAGCCCTTGCAGCTTTAGTTATGTTCTATCCATATAAACATTTCCCAAGGCTTTCTTTCCTTTTTTCCTTTCTCTGCACCCTCTTTCAGAAAGATGAACAATATCCCCCACAAAAACCTAAAACAAGCTTTATTAAAATGTAATTTTTGGTTGCACCCAGTTGAACCTTAGTCTCATGTCAAAGTAAAAGAACATAGCTACTAAAAATAGATCCCTGGGTAGTTTTAAATTGGACAGTGTTCCACCACAGTTGTGGAGACTGCTTTCAGGCCCATTACTGATCCCACTCATATAAATGCTCCTGCCATGGAAGTTTATTGGTGTGGAAATTTAATGGGGCAAAATTAAAAGAAAATAAATTCATCGGCATATAACAAATCTTGTGACTTTTTATACCTTAAAAAAAAACCCTTTAAATATGGAACATATCTTCTGCTACAGTCATTTCTTTTACATGATTTAGCATTAAATCCACTAAATTTTTACAAACAGTATTTAATTCATCCTGAAACTACTTTTAACACATTAAATATAACTTGTACAATTGAAGAGCTTATAGATTTTCTTTTTTTATTTAATTATTATCTTCTATCATAGAATCAGTATTGCTTCCAAAGCAGAAGAATGGTAAGGTCTAGTTAATGAGGATTAAGTGACTTACCCTTGGTCACATAGCTAGGAAGTGTTTGGGGCCACATTTGAATCCCATATTTTCCATCTGTAGGCCTGGCTCTCAATTTACTGAGCCATCTAACTACCTCATAACCTATAAATATTCAATGGGACTTAAATCAGGTGAGTTTCCAGGCCATTTTGAAGTATGTTTATTTTCATCTCTTGGATAAGTTTCTTAATTTTTTCCCATTTGAATAAGTTTATTTAGTCAATTTAGAACATTATTCCTTGGTTACAAAAATCACATTATTTCCCTCCTTCCCCTCCACTTCCTGCAGCCAAAATGCAATTTCATTGGCTATTACATGTGTCCTTGATCAGAACCCATTTCCATGTTGTCGTTTATATTAGGATGTTCATTTAGTGTCTACATTACCAACAATATGCCTTCAAACCAAGTATTCAAGCAATTGTTTTTCTTTAGTATTTTTACTCCCACAGTGTTTCCTCTGGAAGAGGATAGTGGTTTTTCTCATAGGTTCCTCCAAGTTGTTCAGGGTCATTGCATTGCCTCTAGTGGAGAAGTCCATTACAATCGATTGTACCACAGTGTATCAGTTTCTGTGTACAATGTTTTCCTGGTTCTGCTCTTCTAATTCTGCATCAATTCCTGGAGGTTGTTCCAGTCCCCATGGAATTCCTCCACTTTATTATTCCTTTGAGCACAATAGTATTCCATCACCAACAGATAACACAATTTGTTCAGCCATTCCCCAATTGAAGGGCATCCCCTCATTTTCCAATTTTTGGCCACCACAAAGAGCACAGCTATGAATATTTTGGTACATGTCTTTTTCCTTATTATCTCTTTGGGGTACAAGCCCAGCAGTGCTATGGCTGGATCAAAGGGTAGACAGTCTTTTAGCGCCCTTTGGGCATAGTTCCAAATTGCCTTCCAGAATGGCTAGATCAATTAACAACTCCACCAGCAATGCATTAATGTCCCAACTTTGCCACACCCCCTTCCGCATTCATTATTTTCCTTTGCTGTCATGTTAGCCAATCTGCTAGGTGTGAAGTGATACCTCAGAGTTGTTTTGATTTGCATCTCTCTGATTATAAGAGATTTAGAACACTTTTTCATGTGCTTATTAATAGTCTTGATTTCTTTAACTGAAAATTGCCTATTCATGTCCCTTGCCCATTTTTCAATTGGAGAATGGCTTGATTTTTTGTACAACTGGTTTAGCTCTTTATAAATTTGAGTAATTAGACCTTTTTCAGATGTTTTTTAATGAAGATTGTTTCCCAATTTGTAGCTTCCCTTCTAATTTTGGATGCATTAGTTTTGCTTGTACAAAAACTTTTTAATTTGATATAATCAAAATTATTGATTTTAAATTTTGTGATTTTTTTCTAGCTCTTGCTTGGTCTTAAAATCTTTCCTTTCTCATACTATTCTGTGTTCACCCAATTTACTTAGAGTTTTCTTCTTTATATTCAAGTCCTTCACCCATTCTGAGTTTATCTTGGTATAGGGTGTGAGATGTTGATCTAAACCTAATCTCTCCCATACTATTTTCTAATTTTCCCATCAGTTTTTGTCAAATAGTGGATTTTGGTCCCAGAAGTTGGGATCTTTGGGCTTATCATAGCCTGTCTTGCTGAGGTCACTTACCCCAAGTATATTCCACTGATACTCCCTTCTGTCTCTTAGCCAGTATCATATTTTTTTGATGACCACTGCTTTATAGTATAGTTTCAGATCTGATACTGGTAGGCCACCTTCCTTCAACTCTTCTGTCTTTTAGAACTGATACGAAGACAGAAGATAAGGTTTTAAAAATGGAGTTATTTAGTCCAGCTCTCTCATTTTTAAGATGTCAAAACTGGTCCCCCAGGGATGCAACATGACAGTCTTATAGTTGCAGACGTGGAAGAAACCCAAATGGTTCTCTAGAAGAACCCATTTTCTTTTATAGATGAGGAAATTTAAGTAGCTCTGGTTTACCAGAGAGGTGATATGCTTTAGATCATAAAGATCATATGATTTTTAAGATTCCCAGAAACCATCTAGTTTCCTAATTTTACAAATGAGGAAACTGAGAACAAGAAAGGTGAATATACTTGTTCATAATTGCATAGCTAACCAATGGCAGAACTAGTTTAAAATTTTGTTCCTCTGATTTCATGATTACAGCGAAGAAAGACTTTTTGAACAAGAATCTCATGCCTTCATGTTTTCCCCGCTCATCTCAAAACTCTTTTACAAATCTCATCTTGCAAGAAATATGTGCACCTCTCCCTCTTGCCTGGGTTTTCCTCCCTCCCTGTTCTTCTCAAGGGATCATTGCCTTGCTCAGAAAACAGTTGAGCCATACCATTTTGACATGCGGAACTCTGTGGACTGAAGTATTATATTGAATCCTCCGTGATGTTTTTTATTATCGGCTCAATTCCATCAGCTATTCCAATCTCTAACACCCCTGTGGCTGCTTCATGGGCAGAGCTCCATCGCATGGGGTTTTTCCAGCCGAGCCAGCTCAGTGGGGGTGTGGAAACGTGCCCCAGGGGTGTGGAGGAGGCTGCAAATTGAGCCCTGTATGATCACACCACCTAACAGCAAGACAGGCTGACAGCATGCCTCCAGCATGTGTCTGCACTCATAGAGAAAAGGACACTTGGTTGGCAATGCATTGGCTGACTAGCAGAAAGCTTATTCCCTGCTGCTGTGAGCACGAACTCCTACTGTAATTATAATGAAGTTATTCCATAAACATTATTACCATGTATTAAACATATGCAATACAGTTAGATAGCAGGACCCCAAATAACAAGGGAACACTCACAAACAATAATGTGTTCACTTCGACAAATAATCCCATAAAAGTTTTCTTAAGCAGAACTTTTCTGCAAAAGGATTCTAGGGCACGCCATACCTGGGATATCTATTGGATCAACAATAATTCCAAAGAAATAATAGGAGAAAGCACAGACCTGTGAACATGAGTATAAAATGAATCATATTTAAGGTAGTTCTCTTAGATAATAAATATGGCAAAATTTTCTTCCCTGTCCCTCTTTTGTTGAAAAAAAGAAAATCTATAGCCCTGAATGCAGATTGAAGTCGCTCTTTAAAATTTCACTATTCTTGGTCTTATGTTGGGGTTTTTTGTGGTCTCTATTTTCTTTTGCAACATGGCTAATATAAAAATGTCCTGCATGGCTGCATATGTATAATCTGTATCAAACTGCCTTCTCCAGGAGTGGGGATGAGGAGAGGAGAGAACATGGAACTCAATGTTTTTAGTATAAACAAAGGTTAATTGTTGTTAACATATATTTTAGGGAAAATATGCATTTAAAAAAATAAAGTTTATAGCACTTGGAGTCACGAGGAGCTGGGTTAAAATTTGATATATACTAATTTATGATCTGAATTAATTTTAGTTGTTGATAACAGGTGGGGGGGGGACTCCTTTATTTGTACTAAATATCTATTATATTTGCATAAGTGAAATCACATCTGGGCCAAAAAAAGGAGCTTTTAATTACTGGTACTCCTAATCATCTATTTGATTTGCAATGTGGTGTTCTGGGAAAAAGAATATTGTCACTGGAGTGAGGAAACTTGTGTTCTCTAAATATTTCATTCTTACCATCATTGCTTGAATTGATTTCTCATCGTATTGATGAGGACTATTCCCTTTAATGGTATGAAATAAAACACATCAAAAATCTTCATTAAGTTAACTACTGAATCCAAAGACTGGCATGTGAAGCCCTCCATGATATTGACTTCCAACTATTTCTTGTGTTGTTTCATGTTATTCCTTTTTTATGTACTTCTGTTCTAGTCAAACCTGCTGAATATAGATTCCCACTCATATGACTGTGCAGAGGAGTTCATCTTTGTCTGGAATGCAGTTATTTCTCACCTCCTCCTCATGGTATCCTTAGCTTCTTTCCTAATGAAATTTAGGCCCTATCTTCTACCTGTTTCCTGGACACTCCAACCCATTCCAATTGTTGTTAGTCCTTTCTTTCTGGAATTAACTTGTATATATTTTAAATAATCTGTTTGCATGCTGTATCTTTGGGAGTATGTAAGTTCCTTGAAGCTAGGGATAATTTTGCTTTTGTCATCATATTCAGTGTTCATGATAGTATTTTACATAGAACTAGGAATCTAATAAACATTTGTTGAATTATGATGAGTTGAATTAATCTCTTCTCATTTGATATAATTTTTGTCTGTGTGTTCTCATAAATCTTCCCTGGAAAAAAACTACCTAATGCCTTGGAAGTCTTCTGTGTTATTTGACATTTGTGGATACAATTGCCATATTCCTTTCCACTATATTTTGCTCTTCCTTCATAACTGACTAATCTTTTTTTCTCATCATATATTATCTGGATGATACCATTTATTCCACTTCTTATATGCAAATCATCATAAAAATATGCTACAAGACTTCCGGGTAATCATGGCTGCAATCTAGACGCCACACCCTTCCTCTCCCCGGCACCGAACAAAATAGACTACATCAAAGGAGCATAAAAATCACCTTTGGAGGAACAGAAGGACACCCCAGTATTCCCCAGTACTCCACAGAGGCGAAGGTACGTGGGGTTTGAACATTTCCACACTATAATAAGAAGAAGGAAAAGCTTGCACAGAAACGTGAACTGAGCCTCCCTTCCCCCCACCTCCCCCACCAAACCAGAGTGAGCTACCTGAGCGCTCACTGGGACAGCAAGTGACTGGGGAACGTCTCTGTCTGGGGGGGCACTACAGGGTCCTTGGTATCTGGGGACTGCCAGGAAAAAACGTCTCAGGGCAGTTTCACGGGAGAACCCGGCACTGAGCACGGGGGTCAGCAGAGCTGTACTTGGGGCTGTTGCGCTGAACATCTGGGCGGAGCTAAACACCAGGGGCGGACCACGTGCTGATTATCTGGGCGGAGCTGAACACCTGGGCACTGTGGCTGTGATTAGGGGCCCAGCGCTCTAAGAAACCTTGTAGACTGGGAAGAACTAGTCTGAGGCAACCTAAATTCACAGAAAACCCACCCATACCACCCAGACCCCAGACCAAAAAGAAAAGGGGAATAAAACCACCAAAGGGATGGCTCACATGGCCCAAAATCAAGCCTCCAGGAAGAAAGGGAAAAAAGGTGACTATTGAAAACGTTTATGGTGGAAGTACCCAAGGAAAAGAAGAGAATGAGGAGGAAATCCAAAAAAAATCAGAACATGCCTCCCAAAATGGAAACTATCAACAAGCTCTGGAAGATCTCAAACTGGAGCTTACCCAAAAGATGGAAACCTGGAAAGAAAAATGGGAGAAAGAGATCAGCAGTCTGACCAATAAGACTGCTCAATTGAAAAAAGAGCTCGAAGCATCCACTAGAAGGGCAGACAAAGCTGAAAAGCAAAACCAGTCCCTAACGACCAGAATCAAGCAACTCGAAGAAAGTGAGATCATAAATCAGCAAGAATCAATAAAGCAAACCCAAAAAATTAATGAATTAGAAGAAAACAAAATATCTCACTGAGAAGGTCACCGATCTGGAAAACAGAGGGAGAAGAGACAACCTCCGAATTATCGGTCTCCCAGAAAAACCAGAGATAAACAAAATCCTTGATGCTATTCTGCAGGAGATTATAGAAGAAAATTGCCCACATGTTCTGGAGCAAGGGGGCAAAATAGAAATAGAAAGGATTCATAGAACACCCTCTATACTAAATCCCCAAAAGACAACCCCCAAGAATGTAATCGCCAAATTCAAGAGCTTCCAAGAAAAGGAGAAAATCCTACAAGAAGCCAGGAAGAGGAGCTTCAGATATAAGGGGGCTACCATAAGGATCACACACAACTTAGCGGCTAACACACTAAGAGACCACAAAGCATGGAACACAATATTTAGAAAGGCAAGAGAGCTGGGTCTCCAACCAAGAATCAACTACCCAGCAAAACTGACTATATACTTCCAGAGGAAAGTATGGGCATTCAACAAAATAGAAGATTTCCAAGCATTTGCTAAGAAAAGACCAGAGCTCTGTGGAAATTTTGATATCCAAGCACAGAAAGCAAGAGAAACATGAAAAGGAAAATATGAAAGAAAGGGAAAAGGAGATAAATCTTATCTTTTTCTTTAAGTCAAACTCTCTTCTATAAGGACTACATTTACATCAAATTATATATATTAATATGTGGGGAAAAGGTTTTGTGTAACTCTCAAAAATTGTAGCATCATAAGAGTAGTTAGAAGAAACATGCATAGGGAAAGATTGGGGCATTAAGAAGATTTGGGGAAAGTTGGGGCAAAGAAAGGAAAAGGGAGGGGGGAACCATTGATAATACTAAGACTTACTTCAAGAAATTGGGGGGGGACTTAATAGAATAATCTTTCCCATATAAACATACACATGGGAAGGGGAGGGGAAGAACTCTCATATGAGAAGGAGAGGAAGAGAGCATGAAGTGTAATTACTTAAACCTTACTCTCAGTGAAATTAAATCTGAGAGGGAAGAATATCTAGATCCAGTGGGATCCTGAATTCTATCTTATCCATTAGGGCAAGAAAGAAAGGAAAATTAAGGGGGGGAGGGAGCATAAAAATGGAGGGAAGAGGAGGGGAGAGGGGAAGGGAGCATAAAAAGGGAGGGGCTAGAAAGGGAAGCATATCAAGAGAGGGGACTAGGGGGACTGACCTAAAGCAAATCACTGGTTCAAAAGGAGATAGCTAAAGAAGAAAGGTCAGAACTAGGGGAAGGAATCAAAATGCCAATAAATCCACAAATGACAATCATAACTTTTAACGTGAATGGGATAAATTCACCCATAAAACATAGACAAATAGCAGATTGGAGTAGAACCCAAAACCCTACCATTTGTTGTCTTCAAGAAACACATATGAGGCAGGTTGACACTCACAAGGTTAGAATTAGAGGTTGGAGTAAGACCTTTTGGGCCTCAACTGATAGAAAGAAGACAGGAGTTGCAATCATGATATCTGACAAAGCCAAAGCACAAATAGGCCTGATCAAAAGTGATAGGGAAGGTAAATATATTCTGTTAAAAGGGAGTATAGACAGTGAGGAAATATCACTACTCAACATGTATGCACCAAATGGTATAGCATCCAAATTTTTAATAGAGAAACTAGGAGAATTGAAGGAGGAAATAGTAAAAATATGCTACAGTCTACTAATATCCACCATGTCTTCCCTTTGGCTTCTAGATCACAAGTCATTTTGGTTCTTTAGAGACTATAGAGTTCTATTAATTAACAATCACATAACATCATCAGAAAAAATATTACATAGACTCGAGGCTGATGAGAGGAAGAATTTATGATTTTTACTACTTCAACCTTTGTTTCTCTTCATAAAGATGTGCTAATTTAATTACATATTCTTCTGATCAAAAGGTAAAAGGTCTAAAATATATAGTAGTAGTAGTCTCTCGGTAACCGAGGATGACGATTGTCTTTGTGCGTTTTCAACTATGGTGTATAGATGAGTGTGCACAAAGACATTTATGTGTGAAGGAGATTTAAGTGGAAAAGTCGATGCACAGAGACAGTCCCACTCTCTCAGCGTTGGAAACCTGGGTCCAATGGCACAAAAAATCGTTACACCTGGAGACTTCCTCAGCTGCATTGGATGGCCGTGTTGTCTTTTGTGCTCCAACACGCCCTAAGCACTCCATAGTGCTTTGCTGTGTCACCATCTCAGCCGTTGAACCTTTTTATTGGTTTCTTCCATCTGTTCAGCCAAAGCAGTCTTCACATGCTGGGTGAGCAAAGCCCTGGTTCACCAGGGGTCCACGACGACCCAATGGCTACCCTCACAAGGTTTAGCCAGCCTGTCGAAGCCGTTGCCCGGGTGTGGCCACTGCCACATGCTAGCAGCTACTAGGAGCCACAAGTGAGAGCTGGGTGTCAGGTGAGGGTCAGAGGTTGGAGAGCTGCCCTAGGAGGGCACAACAAGCCCTCCATACCAGAGATACTACTCCTCCCTAAGCACCCCATACACCCCAAAATATATATATATACACATATATATATACACACACACATATATACACACACACATACACACACACACACACACACACACACACACACACATATATATATATATATATACATATATATATATATTCCCAGGGAGTCTTTAAGTACCTCCATCTTATCCAGTAGCCTTGAGGGTTTGGGATGTATTGTTTTGGGAAACTGGATGATGACCTTTATTCACAAATTGGAAATATCAAATGGATAGACAGATAAATATATGACAGGTATATAAATGGGCACATGAAGGAACAGATACATAGATAGGTAGACAGATAAAGAGAGATGATGATAAATGAATGGATGGATGGTTGGAAGGTAGCAGGCAGATAAACTTTAATAAAAGAGCCAGGGGTAAGAAAAAGAATCAAGTTCTTTATCATTGTAAAGATTTCTTCAATTCCTCCTCCTTTTTATTAGTGATGGCATCTAACATACAAAAAGAGATTCAACAGCTAGAAAAGCAGTTCTAAAAAGTTTGATGCACAAATGAGGGAGCAAGAGGCATACATTCTAGGAAAACAAGGATTTGGGAAAGCAGCCACTTGAAACAAGATGCAGCTTTTAGGGAAATGACCCTTGGATCTCTCTCTCTCTCTCTCTCTCTCTCTCTCTCTCTCTCTCTCTCTCTCTCTCTCTCTCTGTATACACACACACACACACACACATATACATATATGCATATATATTTATTTCTCTCTCCTCTTTATTTATCCCTATGTTTGTCTGTCAATCTGTCTCTCTTGATCAAGAGTTGAACTAGAGAGAAGATTCCCAAAGAACAGAAAGGATTTTAAGGTCCTATTTTCTTTGAGGACTTAGAAAACTGAGTCTGAGAGAGGTCAAATGGCTTAGGCAAGATCAACCAATTAGTAAGAGGTACAATTAGAATGTAAAGACAATTCTCAGATTCAAAATGGATATATTTTTCCATCACTACACTCTACACTGTTTTCTAATAATTATATTAAAAACTCTCTTTACATCACTATTCTCAAGATGACTGTTGGGCAGGTGAGAGATCAGAAGGAAAAAAAGGATTTAATTATTGATATGAAAAGGGATGGAATCAAATTTAGGTGGCAAAATAATGAAGGATCTAATCTCTCACTTGAATGAACTCTCATATGGAATGGAAGCATGGAGACTGAGGCCAGGTATACATAGTTCAAAATAATGTAGATAATTAAATGGAATGGATATCCATCATATATGTGTAATCTGCTGTCTTACATGTATACATTTCTGTATATAAGTGCATAAGCAATGTTGTGCAATGAAAAATAATTCCAGTTTTGTAGTTAGAGCTTCTGGGTTCAAAATCCCTCCATCATGATTAGTATGTTTGAGCTTGAACAAACCACTCAGATTGTGAAGCTACAGTTTCCTTACTAATAAAATTTGGGAGATGGAGTACATCGCCTTTAAATTCACATCCAAGTCTAAATATATCCTTGAACAATAGCCCTGGTGGAAGGAAGAAAGGAAGGGAGGAATTATGTTAAGGGAGGAAGGAAAGGACAAAAGAAGGAAGGAAAAAGAAGGAAGGAAGGAAGGAAGGAAGGAAGGAAGGAAGGAAGGAAGGAAGGAAGGAAGGAAGGAAGGAAGGAAGGAAGGAAGGAAGGAAGGAAGGAAGGAAGGAAGGAAGGAAGGAAGGAAGGAAGGAAGGGAGGGAGGGATGAAGGGAGGGAGGGAGGGATGAAGGGAGGGAGGGATGGAAGAAGGAAGGAAGGGAGGAAGGAAGGAAGATTGTAGCCAGTATGGGGAACTAAATGATCAATTGTAATCCTAAATCAATAGTTAAATTAAAATTTTAAAAAGTTGATGAAAAGTCATTTAATTCAGATGGCAACAGATTGTCAAATAGATTTGTAAATACCATTTTGGGTACCAAGCCAAGACCATTTCTTTCTTTCTAGATCCATGGGAATAACAGTAAGCAAGTGGTCAAAAAGCAAGGATAAAAATTCTTCTCTTATCCATAAATCTGATATGTAATATGCTACCTAGTCTTTTAATTTGCTTATGGTATCTCCCTTTATGCCTAAATCATGTATCCATTTTGATCTTATCTTAGTAAATGGTATAAAATACTGGTCTATATCTAATTTCTGCCAGAATTATATAGAACATTTTTGCATAGAATTATATATAGCTTTGATATCTTCATCCCAGAATTCTCTGTTCTTATGTTTTGATCATTTATAGTTTGGGGAATGGCTAATATTTTTACATATTTGATGAGGTTCTCTATCTGTTTTAGATATGAGACCTGTATCTGAAAAACTATCACCAATTTTTCCCAAATTACTACTTTCCTTCTAATCTTTGCTACATTGGTTTTATTTCAATAAGAAACCTGTTAATTTAATATTTTCAATACTTTCCATCAATTGGGGGAATTGCTAAACAAGTTGTGGTATGTGATTATGATAGGATACTACTGTACTATAATAAAATGACAAGTAGGTTGATTTTAGAAAAACATAGAAATATCAACATGAGATTTTGTAGAGTGAAATTAGCAGAACTAAGAAATTACATACAGCAACAGAAGTATTGTTTGAAGAATGACTTGTGAACATCTACCTCCAGAAAAGAAACTGATAAAGAGTAAACAGTTTTATATTTATATTTTTTTGTCAAATGATGCCTTCTCTAATGGGATGGGGGGGAGGGAGAAAAGGAGCATTAACTGAGAATTTTAGTGCAACAAATAAATAAATTTAAATTTTTTTAAAAGTATGGACAAAAATGTGAGTGGGAAAATCAGTACATGCTTTGGGAGACTCATTAATGATCTAGAAATTATTTTTTATTGTTTTAAATTGTAAGAATCCCAAAATGTGATTAAATCCCAATAACATTTGATAATTATAATGAAAAAAAAAATTGGTCAACAAGGAACCAATATGTCCCAAACACTATGCTAAGTTCTAGGGATATAACAGAGCTCAGGTGCTATCTTATCTCCTGCAGGAAGCTCTACCTGATTGGCCAAGTTGTTAACACTCTCCATCTTTCAAAACTGCTAAGAATTTACTTGTCAATATATATGCTATATCTCACTTCTTCCCCTTATCTTCAGTAGAAGGCAGCTTCTCTGAGGACCAGAACTCTAATGGATAGAGAGTCATCTTTGAGGAAGGCAAAACTGTTTTCCAGTTCTTCCATTGATTGATATATCCTGGTTGTATAACCCTGGATAAGCTATTTAATCTCTCTGAGCCTCACTCCAGGCCTGGAATTCATGCATTGGAGGTCCCCTCTACTTCATCTCTCTAATTAATTGGCTCCTCTTCAAATTCCACTTAAGGAAAGTCCCCAGGATATCCATATCTCATTTCTCTCCATGTTACATTCTGATATTTTCTCTACCATATCCCCAAATCCAGTACCTTTGTCTCTCCCTCACTCTTTTTCGCTTCTGATATTAGAATGTAAGCATTCTGAGGGCTGGGACTATCTTTCTAACTGTATTTATATTTACACTGCTTAACTTTATGCTTGGCACATAGTGATTAGTAAATGATTGTTGATTGCCTGCTTGACTATGTATGTATCTTGTATGTTTATTTGCATGTTACTTATTCCCATGAGAATGGAACTTCACTAAGGGAAAGGACAGATTTGTTGCTCTTCTCTGTACCCTCTATATCCTTTTAGCATAGTATCTGATATATACTATGTATTTAATATGGCTGATTAAAAATAAATACAAACTTATTTTATGAATGTTGGGGAAGAATGCAAACAATATGGAGAGCAGGAAAAACCTCTTGTAAGAAGCAATACCTGAGCCTGTCTTTGAATGGATTTAAGGATTTGGGGAAACAAAGAATTGAGGAAGGAGAGCATTTCAGATATAAGGCATCTAAGCAAATAATTCTGTGAAGAGAGAGAAGGGAACAGAGGAAGAGAGTTCATCAGATCATAGATTTAGATTTGGAAGCCGTCACAGAAGCCATCAAATACAACCTTCTCAATTTACAGAAGGAGAAACTGAGGCACAGAGTTTAAGTGACTTGTCCAAAGTCACACAGGTCATAAGTGACAGAGCTAGAATGTGAAAATATATCTTCTAACTACAAAATCCAGCATCCTGCCCATTGCTCTGATCTGTTGAAGGAGTTCCTTTTGGATACCTTCAGTGTTCTCAGTAAAATAGGTGAGGTCATCACCTGGGAGTCAGGTGGAAAAGCAGGGAGCTGATGGTCTGGAAAAAAAAATATTTGTAAATGCAGCTATGGGGAATGTGAGAGCAAATCAATAAGAAGGAAAAGATAGTTGTATAGCAATGGGAGCCCAATGGAAGTCATGGAACATATATTTATCCTAGATTCAAGAAGCATGTTTTTGGGACTTCTTCCAGTAAGATTTAGCAGTGCCAGAATAAGAGCAAAGAAGACAAACAGAAGTTTCTTAGGGCTAGGGTGAATAAGCTAAAAAATATACTGAATCGAGAAGAGCAAGGAATTCTTGGATGGGATACTGGGCACTGTCAAAGTAACTGGTCAGATTATTAAACATGGGAAAAAGAAGAAAGGGGCTAAAACAGTTAACAGACTGGAAGACAGAGTGGATTTGGAGTCAGAAGACAGGATTAAATACAAACTCTACCAGTATACCTTTTTGACAATGAATAAATCATTCTCTGGGCTTTCATTTCCTCCTCTATAACATGAGGGTGTTAGGACAGATAAATTCTGAGGTCCTTTCTATCTCTAAATCTGTGATCTGTGACGATCCTGTGATCCATCTTGGCCCTCTGTTCCTTTGAAAAACTTGTCTCCCACCTGTGATACACTGGCAAATGATGAGCTACTGACTCTCCAGAAAAAAAAAAAAAATATATATATATATATATATATATATATATACACACAATACACTTTTAAGTTTAATCTGTATTAACATTTTCTTTCTCATTTTCTTGTGTCTAGACCATCAACAAAACAATAAATCAAGTCCTGATTTGTAGCATTTGCTGATTTCTCAAATGTGCATGTTAATATTGAAATTTCAATATTGGCTCCCAATAGTAATTAGAACTGTTCTAATACACATATGTTATTCCTCCTCCACCCTCCCCTTATGCCGTTCCTTTAACTCTTTCAAGTCTATGGAGCCTTAATGCCCCTCAAGTTTCATCTCTAGAGCCCTCACTTACAAGAGACCTTTCCTGATTTTATTAGTAATTAATGCTTCCCAGACCAATTTATTTACAATTTTTATTTTTATTTATATATATTTATGTATAAATTTTAAAAATTTAAAATTTAAAAATAAAAAATATAAAAAATATAAAATTGTATATATCTACATAAATAAATATATATTTACAAATTTTATTTTAAACATTTTTTTGTACTAGTTTACCTGTAATTTTGTTGAGAATGGAAATGAGGACTTCAATTCCCATCCCTGTGCCACTTATCCTCTTTACATCAAATTTCTTATCTGTAAAATGTTGGAACTGGATTAGATAGTGTGTAATTAGAATTTTGCACCCCAGGACTCCATTTTCCAGAATCCCACTTTCATCCTCATGTTACATCCTTATGTTTTGTA
Source organism: Monodelphis domestica (assembly GCF_027887165.1). Lineage (NCBI taxonomy): Eukaryota > Metazoa > Chordata > Mammalia > Didelphimorphia > Didelphidae > Monodelphis > Monodelphis domestica. The sequence goes on from NC_077231.1 coordinate 81,982,796, forward strand.
GATAACGTTTCTGTAACCCCACTCCTCTTCTCTCTTTCCCCCCCTAATGTGGTCAGGTTAACTTCTCCTTACTCAGGCTTTACTTTTGTCTTTTTATTTCCTCTACTTCAAGTGATTATTAATAAGTCTTATAAAATATAATACTTGAAGTTATTGGATATTAATTTTAATCTTACATTTTCCTCCAACTCTCTTCTAGTTATAAATCTAAGGTCCTATGATGCCCATTCAATGGAGTCAACCAATCAAAAGGCATTTATTAAGTATCTACTTTGTACCAGGCATTGTGCTGTGTCCTGGGGATACTATACTAGTGGGGGGATCAGGAACTAAAGTTTTACAGGTAGCTGAAAGGGAGGGAACAGATAGAGAGGAACACCACTTCCCTCCCAGGCAGAGCTGTCTAGAGAAATGGAGTTGGATCTGACTAAAGTTGAAGGGTAAGAGAAAATTCCCTTCAAACTCTTCTCCTATTTTCTTCTTTAGTTAATAGTATTTATGATGCCCTTTAGTACATTGAAGATATCTGATTTCTCAATTAGCTAAAATATCTATTTATTAGATAAAGGTTTTGGGATAATAGGTTAGGAAAGAGGGAGCAGGAAGTCCCTGAACTATATTCCTCCTATAGTTTCTTCAGGGGTTTGAAGCTTAAGTCTAGGGACTAAGTCCCAGATGATCTTAGTATCTTTGTAGGTTCAAAATGATTGTATTTCTTGGTGCAGAGATATAGCTTTGAAGGAATCTTCTGAAGGATAGGCTATTCCCTTCCTTGAAGGGAAAAAAAAGTCTTATCCAATCACTATGTGACAGATGGTTAGTCTGAATCTTTTCTTTTTAAATGAGGGATTGGTAGCTACATATGGTCAGTGGAGATTGCTCCTTCATCTTCTCAGTTCAAAAGGGAAAAAAGTTGAGTCCTCAACTGCTCCTCTCTTTTTCTTAGCTGGAGGTTCCATTCCCATCCCCTGTTGGCAGTCAGACTTATATCTCCTTTTTCATGAGATAACACTGCAAATCCAGTCCTTGTATGTCCTTCAATGTTTCTCTCTTTCTGTAGAAAATGTGATTTACTTATTTCCTGATCAGTAACAATGGAGATACTTGGAATAACAGAATCAGGTCTTGAAAACTCTACATTCTTTACCCTACTCAGTTTAACAAGATTTTCAAGGTCTGCACCAAACTCAAGATTTAATTATCTGAGGAGATGACTTTCAACAGACATGTGCAAAAAAAGTACAGTCCTCTGGGCTGTCCTAAGTCAAGCTAAGTCCTCACTGGTACAGATGAGACGCAGAAAAATGATGTAAAAATGTCCATGTAAGACACAACACTGCCTGGCCCCTTATCTTTCCTTGGAGAGACAACTCTGGCTGGCAGCTTGCTAAGCTTTCTGACATCTTGGAGTGTTGGCTGGTGAGTTTTGCCCTGGAGCTGATTTCAGGTTCAGGCATCTTAGCTAAGCCTCTTTGGAGGTCAGGCTGATTCTTTCCTCCTTCACACTCAAAATCTTACTTTCTAGATCTCCTATCTTCCAGCCCAGTACTAGCCCCTTCCTTCCTCCTTCTTCTTAAAATCTTCTCTACTGTATCAATTAAATCACCATAAAATTTGGCAGCTGACTTGGGTATTTTATTATTTGGGATTTCCCTTGGCAACCACTTAAATTTAGATTTTTTTTTCAGTCTCAACCATAATTTCACCCTTTACATCTGTGTGAGACAAAAGTTAAATTGAGTATTAGATCTAGAAATATATGCAGAAAAATATGCAAAGTGATATAGAACATAGACAAATAAAAGGTAAGCTGCTTGAGGACAAGGATTCAGTAATTTTTGTACTTGAATCTAGTATTTGTACAATGTTCAAGTTTGGTACCTCATAGATTCTTTATTTTTTATTGAATTGAGTTAGGAGGAATAAAAGGACCAAAGGTTACAATGAGAATACAGAACACACAAGGATAGATTAAAGGATAGGGGAGGTATTAGGATAAGAGTTTATGAAGCAACAGTAGAACTTCAGAATTCAGGATTTTTAAGGTGGAAAAATTTCCATAGCTGGTGAAATATGTAACCACCCTGAAGGGTGACTGAAATAGAGTGGAAGTGGTGACACAAGTTACTGAGGGGCTCAAGACACTTGAAAGACATAGTGGTCAAAGGGTGGTTAACATGGATATTGACGTGTTTGAGGAGGACATTGTAAGGATAATTTTAGGGTTGTGACCTAATCTAAATTAATTTGGTCACCAGAGAAAATCACACATAAAATATCCAAGTCAGTCTGGAAATTTATGGTGATTTTAATTAACATATGGGGAAGGAATTAAGGAGAAGAGAGAGAAGAGGGTGTAGGATGTCTCCTATCTGGCCTGTGCCAGGGGGAATTCAAAGACCTCTGCCATGAGATCTTTGAAGAAGATTAGAGGCTTTTCTAAGAGGATACTGTTTGGAAGGTAAAGGAGAAAAGAATGAGCCTAAACTCCAAGAGAGCTCAGTGAAGATGCCTCACATGAACTAGGCTACTAACCTTCTCCCAGCATAGTATCCAGGAAAACTCACCACCAAAACCAGACAATAGCTGTCACCACACCAAGAAGCCAAAATGCTAAGCAAGCTGCTGCCAGAGCCATCTCTCCACGGAAAGAGCCTGGAGAGAGGAAGTGATGCGAAATATATAGATGGTTTTTACATCAGTTTCCTGCATCTCACATGTACCAATGGTAGCTTAAACTTGACTTGGGACAGCCCAGGAGTCTATCAGTTGTTTCTGATTTGTCATTTGCTAGCAAAAGTCTGTCATGGGCCATGTTCCTAAATACTTAAACCTTAAGTATGGGTATAGACATTCCTGTTTTTGTTAGACTAAGTAGGGTGGAGTAATCAAAAGTTCACAATCCCACCTTATGCTGATTGGGAGACTAGTCTCCCCAATTGATCACTTAACATAATCATCCTGCACCTCCAAATTTTCTAATTGCATGTGCATACATAATTTTACCTTCTAAGAGGAAATTACAATAGTTAGATAGAAGGAGGAAATAGAAGAAAGACAGACAGCAAAACCAATGTTTGCTGGCCACACTGACAAAAACCAATTAGGGGGCAGTCCCATTTTGACATAAGAGTATACATTAAAATAAATGTTCAATCAAACTTCAGTTCAATCAAGCATACCCAAAGTTCACTCTGGATCTTCTTGATGATGTATAGGTTTTCTGGCATCTTTCTGCAACAGTTCATTTTTTGGATTTAGGAGTTAGCAAATTTCTTTCCTTGTAGATCTTTTCTCGAATGAACAAAATTTCAAAATCTTAGATTTTTATTAAAATACAACCCCCCCCAAAGTGGGTGTTAAGAAATATCCAGTTCATCTCAGGATGCATGGTTGAGTGATAGGGGTATATGAGTTAATTGTCAAAGGAAGAGAAAAATAAAAAACAAAAACATAAAGAAGAGAGAAAAAACAGAAGAAAGTTAAACTTTTGAGAGAAAGGGAAAAAAATTCAAAATAGGCCCTTATTTGGGTTTAATAAATTTCTAACAGGCCCTTGTATTAGGGTCCAATTAAAGTAATTTCTAATCCCACAAGTCTGTAGGACAGAATGCAGTAATATTTCAATTACCCAATTGCAGACAAGACTACAGGAAGTTGCCATACTATAAGAAAAAGAACTAGAATTTTGTTTTGATAGGGAAGTGTTAATCCCTGGTCTGATTTTTTTGTCATTCTCGGGGATATGGGAAGCCAGGATTATAGTCAAACTCTGGTACTTGTATGAGTATTTCACAAAGAATATAGATACAAGGAAGTCCTACAACTTAACATATGCCAAGCATCGTGACCTCGAGTCTCACCCTAGGTTCAAGTCCTTTTGTATTGGCTTAGAAGTGCATCAATCTGTGTTCCTTGTTTTTATCCCATTTCCTAGAATCAGACATTAATTGCAGTCCCATAACATTTTATCAATAAATGGCAGGTTCCCACAGTTTAAAGCTTTTGGGGTATGCATTAATATTATAGCAAGTGTATATGTATATATATATATATATATATATATATATATATATATATATATATATATTACTGCAGAAAAAATAATATTAATTGAATGTACCTTTAGTACAAGAAATGAGAAAAAAGGGGGCGGAAATAAAATATTCTAATCAAAAGAAAAGTAAGGCAATAATAAAAAATGAGGGGAAAACTTCAGGAATTCAATGTGATCTTGAAAAACAGCATCCACTTGTCAATGGATTATCCTCTCCAATGCACATGATAGGATACAGTCAATCAGTCTCAACAGAAGATGCTCTCTTTACATGTGAGCAATGAATCCAAGCATCCTTCTCTCCAATCTTTATAAATGTTGGAGTAGGTAACAATATTTGGAATGGTCCTTCCCAGGAAGGCTGAGTTGCTCCAGTACTCTGGAAATTCTTAATATACACCTTGTCTTCTGTGTTCAGGTCATGAAGTGAAAAGTCTAGTGGTCCAGCTTGTACTGCAGCTCCACTGTAGTGGAGCTTCCTTCATAAAAGAAGAACCATCAGTAAATAAGACCAGATCTGGATTGTCTAAGGGAGTGTCCAAGAGATTATCTTGAGGTTTTTCTGCCATGGACACTAGTGTTTCACAACTATGTAATGGTTCTCCTGAAGTTGGTAAATTCGGAAGCAAGGTGGCAGGGTTAAGTGTTGTACAGCATTTCAAAGTGATGTTTTCACTATTTCACAAGGTTATTTCATAACTTGTAATTCCCTGATCCAAGAATGCCTGTGTTCTCTGCCTTAGCAACAATGCTTCTACCTCATGTGGGCACATAATTGTTAATGGGCATCCCAATATTAGATCAACAGTTTTTGTCACTAGTAAGGTGAAAGCAGCTACTCATCTAAGACATGGTGGTGCTCCTGTTACTACTGTGTCCAGTTGAGCAGAATAATAAGCAATTGGGTGCTGAGAAGGTCCCAAAGTCTGAATTAAAACACCTGAACCTACCCCTCTTTGCCCATGTACATACAAAGTAAATGGCTTGTTGTAATCTGGGATGCCTAGAGCAGGGGCAGACAGGATGGCCTGGTTTAGATCTGATAGAGCTGACAGGTGTTCTGGCTCTAATTTAAGTGGTTCAGGAACTGAATTCCTTGTTAATGCTATAAGGGGTTTAGTAATTTCCCCATAGCAAGGAATCCATTGTCTACAAAACCTTGTTGCTCCTAAAATTGCTCTCAACTGTTTCTTAGTGGTAGGAGCGCTTAAATTTTGAATATTTTCAATTTGTTTGGGAGAAATAGAGCAGGCAGCCACAGTCAGGATGAACTCCAAATATTCTACTTTAGGGAGACACCACTAAACTTTACCCTTCAAGATCTTATGTCCTCTTTTGTGCAATTCCAAAAGAAGGTGTTTACTATCTTCCTGATATGCTTCTGTGTCTGTTGAAGCCAAGAGTCGATCATCTATGTATTTGATTAATTTGTTGTTTTTAAATGTTATATTATCTGTGTCTTGGCTCAAAATTTGTGCAAATAAACCTAGGCTTTCCACAAATCCTTGTGGCAGACAACTTCATGTAAATTGAGAGCCCTTCCAGGTGAAAGCAAAGATATGCCTGGAGTTCTCATGTATGGATATGGAAAAAAAGGCTGAGCACAAGTCCACTACTGTAAAGTATGTAGCTGTGCTAGAAATAGAAGAAATAATCATATGTATGTTGGAAACTACAGAGTGTCTCTTTATAACGTGATTGTTCACAGCACTCAAATCCTGTACAAACCTGTAGAGGTGTTTGCCATCAGGCCCTATTTTTGTTTTTTTAACAGGCAGGATGAGCGAATTGTATTCAGATTTACAAGGGATTGTTATTCCCATGTCAATTAATGAGTTTATTACTGGGGCAATACCCTCAATTGCCTCTTTCGAGAGGGGATACTGAGGAATGGAAGGAGGTGGGCTAGATTTAGTTTTTATCTGCACAGGAACAGTTGAGGTAAGTAAGCCTACATTGGAAGAAGATATGGCCCAAAGAGACTCCAGTATATCTTCAGGTATTACAAAGGTGGGGTGCACTTTCCCTTCCTCACTCTCTGAGAGAAGTACAGGGAGTAATTTTAAATATTCCTCAGGTACTTCCAATGATAAGGAACCATATGGGGAGCAAATTATTGTGGCTCTGAATTTGCATAAAAGGTCCCTCCCCAGCAAATTTAAAGGGGAGTCAGGTATCAAAAAGAAGGAATGTTGTGCTTCTAGGGGACCTACAGACAACATTCTAGGGGAAAGCTTTTTAATTCTTTGGGGTATCCCTGACACTCCCATTACACTCTCCAAGCCAACAGAATAACAATGTAAATCAAGTGTACTCTTTAATATAGACCTGGAAGCTCCAGTGTCCAAAAGACAATCATAATAGGTGTTACCCACCTTTAAGGTAATATGGGGCTCATCAGTATGGGGGGGGAAGTGGATAGGGACAATGAGTAGTAGGACATAAGGGTCTGGAAAATCCAAGGGTATATCCTCTGATTCATGTGCCCCAGCCACTTCCCCCCACCCCATATACCTTCATAGAAATTCCTTGGGCACCACACTGAAGGGCACCCCCCTGAGGGGCATTAGGACCCTGAGTATTTTTTGGACGAGCACTACTTAAGTTATATTGCTGTGGAGTCATTTGGTTTGAGTTATCATTATCCCAATATCTATTCCTATATATATCATTCCTAAAGTTGTGGTTTCCATTATTATTATTATTATGATTTTTATAATTATCATTTCTTTAGTTGTTATTATTCTTCTACATATTCTTCTACATTCTATCATTCTGTGGCCCTTCTTCTCAAAGAATTGGCAGGTAATGGATCGATAATTAGATTCCCTGGAGAGGTGCAAGTACCACTGGTTGAGTATCATGCCCTCTTCTCAGTTTAGCAGTCTTATCTGTTAAATATGTCAATTGTTTCTCATTTTCTCCATGAGATCATCATTTTCTTCCTCCTTTTCTTTGTTTCCCTTTGAAACATATAGAGCTGTTTTTCACAATTCTTCAAGGTCCATCTGTGGCCATCTTGGGTAATGTGTTCTAAAATAACTCCTGATCACTTTGCAAGAGTTATTGACAAAGTGCCTTCTAATTTGTCTTATGCAATTTTCTTTAGAAAGGTCAAAATCCACGTATTGACTCCCAAACTCAATTATTCTGTCCATGAATATAGAGGGTATCTCTTCCTCATTTTGCTTAATTCTTCCAAATTCATTCCACTTATCTGTACTCTCATGACTATTAAAATGGCCTCCCAAAATTGTATAGTTGTAAATAATCCTCAGAGTTGTTATTATAGTCCCATTCAGGATCCTGAGATGGCCAGTGTGCTGCATTGTGCCCTTGGATTTTGTTGACATGATCAATTATTTTATTTTTCTCGAGTTCAGTTAAAAAAGCCTATAGCAAGTTTTCACATCTTTGTAAGATGGATTATGCTGAAAAAAACATGTCTGTCATCTTGTTCGTTACCAGAAGGGGATCTTGTTCATATGTGGGAACATTTCATGTGAATTCATTTATTTCTTGGGGGGTAAATGGTATATTGTTCCTTAGAGTCACCACATCCCCATTGAGTCCTATTTCAGGTACTTCTCTTAGAGGAAAAAGACCTCTAGTTGAATTTGTACCTGTGGGTCAGTTTGACTAGAATGAATTTCTTTAGAAGGACAAGATTTCCTTGGGGATGGAATTGGTGTTGGGGTAGGAGTATATTTCCTTAGGTCTGGAATTGGTTTTTGGGTAGGAGGACATTTCCTTGGGGCTAGGATTGGTTTTTGGGTAGGAGAAGGAACAGCAGAAACTGGAACTTCGAAGTTTGGGTTTCATGAGAAGGATCTTGGGGATTAAGTTCAGCCAAGATTTGCAGACCATGAGAGAACAAGTCTGTCAGCTGAGCTATTGGAGAGGTATTTTCCATCTCCATTTTGGGAGATGGAATTTCCTCATTTAGAGGTTCAGAAACAGGTTTGTCAGGTTCAGACATGTTTTTGGTGGGGTCAATATTTGCCAATTGATCCTGTAAAAAGCATTTTAAATTATCCAATTGGTTTTGACTGTTCTCCTGTGTAAAGATAATTTTAGGGTTGTCACTTAAATCTGCCTGCAATATGGACCTGTTTTATTCAGATCACTCCTGCTCCAGCTGCCCACCCCGGCTCCAGGCCGGCTTCTGCTCCTGGTCTCTCTCTCACTTACCTGGCCCAGCTGATCCCAGCCCCAGGAACTCTAGCTTCCGACCCAGATGGCTCATCGCCCCAGGCCCAGCCCCAGGACCCAGGCTTCTGGTAGCACACCCAATTTCTTCAGGATCAAAAACCAGTTGGTAATAACAGAGGTGATTTTTCCTTAGGCTACGATTAGCCTCCACGTAGCAAGGGCTAGGGAGCACGGGGGGGGGGGGGGGAGGGGAGAGAGAAAGAGGAGAAGGAAGAGACTTTTCCAAACAGGAACTTATAAGCATGGCTTTAAAAGGATATCTTTTGACTGTATTGATTCTTTTACTTAGCTCACCTGGGAGTCAGGAGAAAATTTCAACTCCCTGGAATTCTTTGGCCCAATTTGAGATTCCTAAAACCTACCCTCACTATGGGGAGGCAGCTCAGTGGCTCAGTGGATTGAGAGCCAGGCCTAAAGATGGGAGGTCCTGGGTTAAAATCTGGCCTCAGACACTTCCTGGCGGTGTGGCCCTGGGCAGGTCATTTAACCCCAATTGCCTACCCCTTACCAATTTTCTGCCTTCTGACAATAGGCATCTAAATGGATGATAAAAAAACACGGAGTTTTAAAGAGACTGGAGGTTATATTTTTAAGGCATTTCAGACTCCAAAGTTTATTAAAAATCTCTGTATTCTATTGCACTTTACTGATTGTTTTGTTTAAGATTTAACTTTGTGATTTTAAGTTCATATATTAATGTATTCAATACTATTCTGTTACACCGAATCATTTTAATGTACTGGGATTTAACTACTGTTAAATTCTGTTGCTTTTCCCCTATAACTGTGCTGAACAAATATTATTGAGTAAGCCCATATAAAAACAGCTTTTTTGATTTTTGACTTTGTAAATTGTCACATAAAGGATAGATGGACTCCATCAGAACTGGTTACAATTGTACAACAACTTTTGGAAATTTTGATGAGCTAAATATATCCAAATGATTTTAAGGGTTCTTTAGACATGAATTTTAGAATTTTTCTTAACAATCTCTGGTCATTTTGCCTGCCCGTAACAGGAGGTAAGGCCCATTTTAGTAGCTGAAGTGAAATACAATTATAATCCCCAACTCCCGCATTTATAAAAATATGAAGGGAAAGTGGGAAGTTAATCCCAGGGCATATAGTACCCCTGGAAGACTCCCCAAAAGAGGAGCATCTCTCATTTATAACTCTTCAGCTCACTACTTTACTTCCACCAGAATGATATCTAGAATTCTTGATGATGTTCAAAAACCCAAAATAAGTTTTATTTTGTTTAAAAATATGTTTCCCATGGTTAAAAGATTTGCTACATTTGTAAAAATTGTGACAAATATCCATCAGTTCATAGGCTTTTAAAAATGCCATACAGCAACTTATGTGAAATATGATAGTGGCTTTGTTTGTTATTGTAATTAACTGGGCTATTGAGAATTTTGGGGGATATTGATACCTACATATTTGTACTACTGTTGCTTATTAAAAAAAAAACTGTTACCTTGTGAAATTCATTTGCTTGTACTCATAGTGGATTATGGTTAGATATGAAGAGGAAATGGATCTCATTTTTGGTGAGAAAGCCTTGTATTCTATGTTTTCTTAGTTGACACAGTGTGTCAGTGATTATAGGCTATATTTTTATTTTTAAAACTCTTTTATTATTATATTTTTCTTGCATGTGCAATATACTCTTTCAGTTTTTTATTTTTTCTCTCCTTTTTATTTGAAGCACTTGTAACCAGTATTAAGATTTTCTTTAACTTTTTGATTTTGCAGAAATATAAGTTTAAATACATTTGCTATAATGTCAATGCATGCCCCCAAAGCTTGAGACTATAAAAATGATGCCACAAATTGTTTAAAAAAATTATGGGACTTTGCTTAATAAGTCTGTCTGATTCCAGGACAATATATACAAAAGAGCCATTGCACAGGGCCAAAGAAACCAATTCAGGAAGGATTTATGCACTTCTAAGCCAATACAAAGGACTTAATCCTAGTGTGAAGACTCAAGGTTGCAACACTTAACATACATTAAGACATAAGCCTTTCTTGTATCCACACTCTTTGTGAAAATACTTACAGAAGAGTATCCCAAAATTGACTCCTAACCTGGCTCCTTTAGTCTAGTCCCTTTTCTGTCTTTCATAGTGTGGCAAATTTTCTGTAGTCCTGGCTACTGATTGTGTAAATGCTTACTTGCTTATATCATTTTAATTGGGCCCTGATTCAAGGACCTGTTATAGATTTATTTTTCCTTTACTTGGAATTTTTACACATAAGACTTTGATAATCTATATTTTCATCCAGAAATTATCTTTTTTATTTGGATTTTTCTGATGTCTTTTTAATTTCTCTTGCCAATTGATTCATATACCTCATAATCCAGCCATGCATCCCTAAATGATCCTGTGTTTTTTCAATCACCCTCTTCAAGGGGGAAATGTAAAAATATTATTATTTTAAATTGCAAGTTTACATTCCTTTTGAGAAGAATTTTAGGTTAAGAAACATGCTACCTCTCCGAATCCAGAAACTGAACTGTTTGGAGAAGACACCATGAAGATACCTGCATACCACAAGCTACACGAGAAGATCCATAATGAACATTGGGTATGGTTGATTGAACATTTATTTGCATGTATACTTTCATGCCAAAGGGGACTGCCCCCTACCTGGCTTTTTGTCAATGCATCTAGCAATTATTGGTTTTGTTCTTTTCCTCTTATCCTCAAATTATTGTCATCTTTAAGTTGATTATGTTTTCATGATCCTTTTTGGGGAAAATTCCCAATAACAATCAAACAGGGGAATGTAAAAATGGAGATTTGAACCCCAGGCTTCAATACCCAGAAGTCCTTGGCAGTTCCCAAAATTCCCTATAATCTCACCTGAATCCCCACCTGGGCCAAGAACTAAATTTGTATTTAAACTGACTGTACTGCCAACTTGGTCTCTCTGCTTTCACTTCTAAGCACACGAGTCTCTCAAAATGTAGTAAGTGAAATTGAATGGGCTATGTGCCCTAGGCACATGCTTTCTTATTTTGTATTTCTTTATCCTTGATTTCTAATAATCTTTAATAAACCTCTAAAAATATGATACTTTTAGTAGAGAAACTAATTTAACTGTTACACAGGGAACACCAGTCTTTCCTGTTTTTCTGGTTCCTTTCAGAAACTCCATTTTAAAGAGAAGATCAGAGGTACAATTTGAAGTTAGGAAATGATTACATTTGTCTCACGTCTCAATACTAGGTAATAAACTCTTCAAGGTCAGGGGCACTGCCTTACTCAACTTTTAATCCAGCACAGTGCTTTGCATATAGTAGTTTTTCAACAGATGTTTGCTTTATTTCAAGAGTTAAGAATCTTACAAATCTTCCCCATCTGCTCATAGATACCTTAATTTTAATTCAAGAGTTTCAGCTTACTTAAAATTCAAAGCCTGATAATGCAAGTCCTAAAGGAGTAACATTTTAAATTGTCATCAATCACTCACAATTTATCTTGAAATAATTTTAGGACTGTGAATGAGTATTGATAGGATAAATGCTTGCAGAACCTTTGAAACTAGGAGAATAGAACAAAACAAGGTCTGAAGCACTTGCCTTCTACTTTTGGATTTTTCTTAGAGCTTATGTTGGTCCTGGATCTAGTAGACAGAGGCACACAAAAGAATTTTCCCTCACTGTCAGTTACTTCTCTCTGAACTGTTATTTTTCTATAACTTTTTTTCCTTATTTATATCTGGTTAATTCTTTGATTTAATTGATTAACTTAATGCAGAGTCTGGGTAAGATTTACTATATAAATGAGGAAACTGAATACAAGAAAAAGAAGACTTTCTTTTTACCCCCAAAGGACAAATAGTGGCTCTTAAGCCTATAGTTTAGGTCTTTTGGCTCTCATTCAGGACTCTGCATAGTATGGTATTAGGTTAGGCCACGCAACAAAAATCTTTCCTGGGCCAGGAAAAGATGGATGTTGATGTTCATGATGATGTTAATGACATTGAGTACATTGATGTTGATTATATTATTGATGATTATGCTATTGATGATGTTGATGTTGTTGTTGTTGTTGTTGTTGATGATGACGATGATGATGATGATGATGACTGAATTTGGAGTTAGAGGTTTTTCTTCCATTGAACCTTTTTGACCCTTCCCACTGTAATGATTAAAATTTTCTTGGAGACTATCTTCAACCTCTTTCACCCTTCCATTATATTGGTCTTCTCCCCACCTCCCCCCTTGCACTTCTTTATTCAATATATATTTACCCCATTTTATCTCTTTTCCCATTTCTCTTAGTATTATCCTCTTTTTTAACCCAGTTATATACACACACACACACACACACATATATATATATATATATATATATATATATATATATATATATATTGATATCCAATAAAATTTATCCCTGTACCTCCTAAGTATACTTCTTCTAGCTACCCTGATGATTGTGATATTGAATTTTTATTTTCTAATCTAGGAAGTTGTTCCTTAAGGGAAAGGATATTTAGAAACAGCTCTTCCAGCCAGGACTTTAGGGTCCTGTTGCTGAGATTTAAAAAAGCTGTTTTCTATCTAACTATCAGAGTCACACAGGTGGGAAGTATCTGAGGTCCGATTTGAACCTAGGACCTTCTGTCTCTAAGCCTGGCTCTTAATCCACTGAGCTACCCAGCTGTCCCTTAAGATTAAAGGGAAGAAAAAGAAAAACTGCTGATTCCAATTTAACTCAAGGAGAAAAGAGAAGAGAGAAAAATGTTTTTTATACTCACGTGTTCTAGCAGCTGTGTCTTTAAGCCAAGTTTGCTGTTAAAAGGGACTAAGTGATGAGAAGGTAGAGTAAAAAGGCAAGGAATTTCAGAAGTTTATTGAGAGAATTCTTTAGACTCCCGTGTGGTCAGCCACACTGTGATATCGAAATCACTTTAAAAGACTGATATATATTAATTTAAGGTCACCAAGGAATTCAGCTATGTAATTCCTAAATGAAAACTCAAGTCAGCAGTCAACCTTTTGGAGTTTTTAATTACAAACAGGAGGAAAGAAGGTATTATATATATATATATATATATATATATATATATATATGAGAGAGAGAGAGAGAGAGAGAGAGAGAGAGAGAGAGAGAGAGAGAGAGAGAGAGAGAGAGAGAGAGAAAGGGGAGAGAAGGGAATAGGACTTAAATACCCCCTCTCCTTAGGCTGGGCCAAAGGCCCAAGCCCTTAGATAGCTGAGGCAAAGAAAAGAGATCAGTCCCTATCACTCACGTGACCAAAATGGGGAAACAGTCTCAGGGGCCTCCACCTCCAGACTCCTTCAGAGCAAAAAACTCTCAGAGCAAAACCTCTCAGAGCAAAAAAACTCCTCTGAGCAAAAAACTCTCCTCCCTCCTGTCCTCAGACCCCGCTATCTTTAAGGAAACCATCTAAGTTCCCTCCCCTCAGTTCTCACATCTACCAATCACTGTCGATGTCTCCCCTGTGCCAATGGTGGCTCTAGTTTAACCCAGGACCGCCCAGAGGTCTGTGGCTTTGCACATGTCTGTTGAAGGTCATATTCTCAAATAATTAAATCTTGATCTTTGCTGCAGCCCTTCCTAAATCCTGTTACTCTAATTAAGGTGGAGATTGTATTTTCCAAGACCTGGTTCTGTTATTCCAAGTATCTCTATTGTATCAATTCTAAAATCAATCATGACTCAAAGAACTTCCTGTTCTATGCTTAAGCATAGGTCAAAACCCTTTCCATTGTTTAGCAAAAGGTTTCTGTCCTAAAGTAGTCTTAAGTAGGGAGGAGAAGGATCCTCCCATGCCAAGGGGTTTCACATTCCAATAGAGTTCTTACTATCAGTAGGAAATTTTTTCCAGTATGAAATTTCCCAATGAGGAAATTTCCAACATTCATAAGTCTAAGAAATTTTAAGGTTTACATGATAATAACAATTTTTAAGAGTTACAAATATCATCTTTTCTCATAGGAATACAAATTGCTTGAACTTATTTCATCTCTTAATTTTTTTCCTCTTTTCTTAATTGCTTTTGGTGATTCTCTTGAGTTCTGTGTTTGGGCATCACATTGTCTGTTTAAGTCACGTCTTTTCTTTAGGAATGTTTAGAAGTCTTCGATTTTATTAAATGACCATACTTTTTCCTGCAAGAATCTAGTCAATTTTACTGAGTAGTTGATTCTTGGTTGTAGACCTAGTTCCCTTGCTTTCTGGAATATCATATTCCATGCCTTCCAGTCCTTTAGTATGGATGCAGCCAGATCCTGTGTTATCCTCACTGTGGTTCCATGGTATCTGAATGCCTTCTTCTTAGCAGTTTGTAGTATCTTTTCCTTGGTCTGGCAGTTCTTAAATTTAGCTTCTTAAATTGGGCATTGTCGACTGGGGATTAAATGCAGGAGATGATCTATGGATTCTTTCCATCTCCACTTTTTCCTCTTGCTCAAGAATTTTGGGGCAGTTTTCTTGGATAATTTCCTGTATGATGATGTCCATGCTTTTTTATTTTGTCATGATTTTCCAGTAGTTCAATAATTCTTAAATTATCTTTTCTTTATGTATTTTCCAGGTCTATACTTTTATCAATGAGCTATTTTGTGTTGGTCTCAATTTTTCCATTTGTTTTATAGACTCTTGTTGCCTTGTGAAGTCATTTGCTTCTATTTGTTGGATTCTAATTTTTAATGAAAATGAATTTCATCCCTGACTTTTTGGTCATCCTTCTCCTTCTGGTCTGTTTCTCTTTGTAGGTCATCTTTCACTTTCTTTGTCTTGTTTTTAAGCTGGTGAATTCTTGCTTTCAAGACACCATTTTCTTGTTTTAGTTCATGTGTCTCTCTTTCTAGAAGACTTATTTTGCTTTTTAAGTTCTTTTTCCAATTGTCTTTAGCCTCTCTTACTTGTTTTTTGAATTGTGTTTTGAGTTCTTCCAAAGCCTGAGTCCAATTGCTAGACTTTCTTCATTTTTGTGTGGTGTTCCTTGGTCCTACTCTTTTCCATTTGCTCTTTGTTCATTACCTGGATAGAAGCTGTCTGCTTTAATTTCTTTTTTCTTTTTCTGTTGTTTATTCATATTTTTCCTTCTTTGCTCCCCATTATTGTCTATAATCTTGCTCCTGTATTAAGAGGGTTACTTTGGGTATAATGGAGAAAGAGTTGATGATAAATGCCCAGAAGGTAGAATGAGGGTGAGATGGATTCCCCCTTCAGTCTTCTTCAAATATGTCTCTCTACTAACCCTGCCTTTACTCCCCTCTAATAACTGATTTAATGGGTGAACCTTTTTCCTTAGGGAAAGAGAGAGAAATCAGCTCTCTCCCTCTTCAAATATGACAAGGAAGTCAATTTAGGATAACTGAAAACTTTGTTCTAACAAATTGTGGTTATGAGTAAGCTAAGAAATATGTCTGTAGGTTGGAGTCTATAGGAAAGAG
This sequence comes from Monodelphis domestica, assembly GCF_027887165.1. Taxonomy (NCBI): domain Eukaryota; kingdom Metazoa; phylum Chordata; class Mammalia; order Didelphimorphia; family Didelphidae; genus Monodelphis; species Monodelphis domestica. The sequence goes on from NC_077231.1 coordinate 81,998,508, forward strand.
GATGAAGGAAGTCCCTGTCTATATAAAATATCTTTTCCCCTCCATCCAAAATTGAGAGACTTAGGATTGCCAGCCTGGTCTCTGAGAGGTTCAGGGTTTGTGACCCCTGGTTTTTATCATAGCAGAGCCAATGTCTAGACCCAGGATGTCACAGGAGCTGTGTGGGATCTTATTATACTGCTCTTATTCTTCTCAGGTTTCTGTCACACTTCTTGGTATCTTTGGGGGGAAATGGTGGTTAAGTTCAATGAGGGACTGGAATAGCCCAGGAGATAATCTCTGATCAGACTATCACCTTTTCAGTCTCAAGATAGAGAGATCCAACTGCCTCCCACCTGAAATCTCCCTTCCCTCAATATTCCAAGGCTCCTCAACCATCCTGCTCTCTGAAGGCTTCTTATCTGCCCTATTGATAGACTAGATTAAGTCTGGATGGAGCTTATCTGCAGAGCTAGATGTGCCCTGAGGCCAAAACCTCAAGATGCAAAGGCCCAAGATGGAGAGTGGTGACTGTGAATAGGCTGCCCTCCCATCTGGGACTTTCCTGCAGCTGCCTCTCTGCCAGCTATGGTTAGAGTTTTAGCCTAGGACAGCTGTGGCAGCAAGGCACTCCCTACAAGCGGAGCCCTCACCCAGAGATTCCAGGGACCTTTGGAGACTCAGCACAATGGGTGGGGGATGGGTCCTGGGATCTTTCTTCTTCCTTTTCCTTAAACCAGAGAATTCAAGCTTCTCTGTGTACCTTTCAAATTGAATCAAGCAGGAGGGTCCCTTGGCCCTGTCCTGTTGTTGGATTTGGTTTTCTGGCCCCTTGAAGCACTTTGTTTTTGATTGGTGTGAAAGTGTTTTCACAGAGGTCTGGACTTTTGCTGTTTCTAAATGGCCATATTGACTCCACCCTCTTTCCATAATTTTGCCTCACTAATTAGGTTACTGTGCATAGACACTGGATCAAATAAGTCAATATTTATAAAGAGCTTACTTAGCACAGTGCCTAGTATATAGAAGTTGCTTAATAAATGCTTATTCTCTTCTCTTCTATTTACCGTAGACCCACGGAAGGTCAACGTCAAGGGAAAAAAGGTCCAATGCATGCCAAAATTGACTTAACAGCAGCACTCTGGTGGTAGCAAAAGACTGGAAGCATATTGGATTCCCAGCAGTTTGAAAAGGGCTGGAGGAAGAATCTGGGGGGATATAAATGTAATGACACTATTGTTTTTATTGATAATTTTTTATTTTAACATAAACACTAAAGCAGATAGATGATAGATAAATGGATAGGTAGACAGACAGATAGATAGAAGGATGCTAGATAGATAGTTATGTTGGTCAAAGGCAACTATATTCATCAGATCCTAGAACTTTAAAACTGGAAGACACCTTAAAGATTATATATAATCCCACACATTCAATGCTAGTATTTCTAAATTGTTCCAGTTACATTGTGGGTGCAAGATAAATAATTGAATAGAGTAAGGAGGAGCAGAAATGGAATTCCAATGCAGTCAGTCAGTGGTTTCATGAGTTTGAATCCAATTCCTTCCATATCTGTTCATTCTAGTGTCATCTATGAACTTGGAAAGACAACTACACTTTCTCTACTAGGTAGTGTTCCCTAGGTTGAATATCAAATATCTGCAGATTGGTTAAAACTCCAGGGGGCTATTAGAGGGGAACAGATGTCAATAAGCATTTATTACATTCCCACTATATGGGAGGCACTGTGCTAGATATTTATACCAATAGGGATTTAGTCAATGACAATCTGAATAGCTTACCTAAATAGCTGGTTGTTCTGTTTCCAATATTTCCTTCTGAAGTTAATTCATAGGACTGTAGAGTTGGAAGGGACTCAGAATTTAGCCCAACCACTTGCTAAAAGTCACATATATAGTGACATGTAGTTTTAGAACCCAGCTTGCCTAGTTCTAGATCAATCACTCTTCCCACTGAGCCATTCTCCCTTCCTTTCAATATGACTTGCCCCAAGGTGACCCAGCTATTTGCCCTCTTCTCTGTTGTGCTGAAAAGCAAAATATGAATTAATCACCTGACAAGCCCTTTATAGAACTTCTTTCTACAGAAGTCTCTAGTTCAGAATATCATGTTCAGTTCTGAGTGACATGGTTGATCAAAGAGTTAAATCATCTGGATAGGTCCCATACTGGGGAAACTGATGAGAAATTTTGAATTTATTTTTATAAGAATCATTTAAAGAAACTGAAGTTATTTGGCCTGCAGAAAAGAGAATTTAAACATGAGAGTAATCTTCAAGTATTTAAAGAAAGTTCTTACAAAAGACATATTTGCTTTGCTTAGCCCCAAAGAACAGAACAAGAAGTCATGGATGGAATATGCAGAGAGGCAACTAAGATTAAGATAAGGAAAATCTTCCTAATGAGAGTAATCCCAAAGGAAAAAGAGACATCTTCAGATAGAGTGAGCTCTCTTTCACTGAATATCTACAAGTCATAAACTAGATTATCACTTAAAAAAGGACTTTATAGTGGAGAATCAAGTTCAAGTATGATTTAAACTAGGTGGTCACTGAAGTCACTTCACAATACCAAAATTCTATGAATGTATAATTCCCAAATGAAATTTTTAGTCCAGATGTGACTATAACTTATACCATTTCAAGATCAAGAATAATTGAGTTCAAATCTCACATCAGAGTCTTATTACTTTGTTTGATCTTGTACAAATCACTCTCCATTTGCCTTGGTTTCCCCATCTATAGAATGGGGTTCAAAATAGCACCTATATCACAGGACTGCAACAAGGATAAAATGAGACAAAGTTTGGAAAGTATTGTATAAACCTAAAAGTGTTATACAAATGTTGTTATCAGTATTATTATTATTACTATTACTAACATGTGGTTTTCCATTTCTGATATCAGCCTGAAGAATCCTTCTCTACTTCCTCAGGGAAAAAAATAATAATTTTCCTATCTCCATAATAATTTTTCTTTTTCTCTCTTACTTTGTTTCTTGTTGCATATTGGTTGGGCTTTTTTTTCTCTTTAACTTGGTGAAGAAAGTGTCTCATTGGGAAACTGCCCAAATGTACTCTAGACATTAATTATTTATATCCAGTTGTTATGGGCATTTCCCCATCTGTTGTAAAGGAGAAGGAGATGCTTCACCAAATGTTTTGTTTCCCAGCTGAAGAAAAAACATTTCCCTAGATTCACAGGTAGAGCTAATGAGCTTCACAAAGTTGGTCAAATAGATCTCTGAGGGATGAGGAGGAATTTCTTCCTTAGGTAAATTCTTTCTGAGCTTTGGGGATTTCCTACCCATAGTTTTAATTTATTGGAAGAGATTAGGAGTAGATTACAGAAACCAGCATTAGATACCTCACTGTTGCTAGGAAAGAAGAAGGGTGAATAGTGAATAGTAGTTAAGAAGTTAAAATAGAAATCTTGCCTGGGCTTATTCCATGGGATAGGGCTCGCCTTTGAATGTACTGTACCTCATAAAGAAGTGGTGTATTTTTCCAAAGGAGAAAAATGGCTTTCCTTTTTCCCATTTTCCAAGTAATATTGGCATCCTTAGGACATTTGATTTGTTGTATATTTTGGTAGTGACCACTTGAGAAGAAAACATTGTACTCTGAATTTTAGACAAAAGCCTAGATGATTCAATTCTAAACATTTTATTTTTTTGAGAGACAGACGCAGAAGTCCAAAGATAGGTGCCCCCATGATTGGGAAAATATCTCTCTAACTCAAATCACTGCAAAATTATAGTTATAGAATTCCAGGACAATGGACAAAATTCCGTAATGCAATAAAAGGGCTTCAGTTAATAATTTGCTTCACTAAACAGAACAATAATTATTTAACTTTTGGTTCACTCCTGGAGCATCATTTTCCTGAAAACATTCTATCCTTTGACCACTTCCCTTAAGAATTCTACTTTCCAGGTAGTCAAAGGTGAACCCAAGATATACTTCCATTAACTGAATTAATCAAAGAGATTTCTTCTTTCTCTTAGTCTAATAATTACTCTAATCCAATATGAGATCAGTGAAGAGCCCCTGGTCTTTATCCAGTCACCACCTTAATTACTTAAGGGGGAAATCCTTCCTGGATTGTCTGAAAAAAAGGAGCAGGACACTGTTTCATAAATTGATACTTAAAGAAAGATTGAGAAAATCTCTATTTCAGATGAATTCAAAGGCTTCAGAATAGGATGATTTTAAAAAACTTTCTTATTATTTCTGAAAGAGGAAGCGAGTGAAGTTAGATTAAAAAATATTTCTTCCTCCCATTTAGGGAACCAATTAGCAAGACCATCCCTGACCCAAAGATATACATTTTTGATATTTCTTGACTACTCATAGCCCTCTTAAGTATAAGAAAATTGAGAAGATGCTATTCAATAATATTTTTCAACTTTCTCCTCTTCATGATGTCATTCCCCTCCCTTTGCCAGCACACTTTTGTGGAACTCTTCAGTCTCGAAAACCATTCTCTACAAGAACTTAAACCATAAAAGAAGGCCTGAGAAACTAGCATTCTTGTCCATCTGCATGCACTGTATATCTGCTTTGTTTTCATACACAGAGAAGACCAAGATTAATGCAGAAATCTGTGAGTTCCTTGACATTTAAAATATAGTCTCATATTAGATGAAATAAGAGACAGAGATAAAATATTTTATTTGGATTTGCTCAAAATGTTTCTTACTTTATGGTTCTGGTATTGTTCAGAGTCAGCATGGTGTATCAGAAAGAACTTGGATTTAAATCAGGGGTGTGCTAGAATTAACTCATACCAGTTCTTGAGAGCAGATTGTCACATTTTCAGTGAGAGTATTTATATCTCAGAAATCACCAAGCATCAGAAATCAGGGTTTGATTTATTGTTTTTTATTGTCTTGTCTTAAGAAAGTGATGGAGAAAATATTAATATTGGAAATTAAACTTAAATATGTTATGGACATATAGTTGAGAGCTGGTTGTTAAATGTTTACCAACACATCCACTGATTCAAACCCTATCTTGAACACTTCTTATCTAAGTTGCCTTAAACAAGTCATCTAACCTCTGGGGCTCAGTCACCTCAAATGTAAAGTAAAGGAGCTAGATTAGAATTCCTCCCTTACATCTTTTAGTCCATGTTCCTATAATCTCTAATTTTATCAATATAGAAATGCCAACAGCTTTAGATCATCAACTTGTCTGTCTTAGGGAATTCCTAAGGAGCTGTGAGAACTTAAGGAGCTAGTATGTATGTCAAGGACAGGATTTAAACCCAGATCTCCCTGACTCTAAGGGAAATCTTCATCCATTATATGATGTTGTTTTCAAGACCAGCTATTAGTAAATCTTATTCTCTCATTTGATTCTGTTTCTTTTTAAAATACCCATGTTCATCTTTCCCAGAAAAATTCTTACTATGTTTGAACAGTGAATAGGAATCATTCTCAAAAGTGTGTGTCTATTACACAAAAAATTATGACCCTTGTCCATCTAACTTCTGATGAGCAAGTTAGTGACAGGTATGACCATTAATTGATGTACCTGGTGTCCATTCCAACCATCATATGTATCACCTGCCACAGTATTTGCTAGCCTGATTTGGCACAACTGAAAAGGTTAACCAGTCTGATGGCTGAAATTTAACTTCCAAGCCAATTCCTTTCAAGCATGTCACACTCACTTGTCCTCACTGAGGATTTATTGTATGGAAATTTGAACTTTGCAAAGTTTGTCATTTTTGAGTTATCAAAGAGTTTAGATTCCTCTTTTCCTTCCTTCCTTCTTACATCCCCACTTTTTCTCTTTCTTTCTCTCATTGTCTTTCTTTCCCTTCCTTCCTTCCTTCCTTCCTTCCTTCCTTCCTTCCTTCCTTCCTTCCTTCCTTCCTTCCTTCCTTCCTTCCTTCCTTTCTACCTTCCTTTCTTCTTCCCCTTCCTTTCTTCTTTCCTTTCTTTATTTCCATCTTTCTTTCTTCTATTTATTTACTTATTTCTTTTCCTTTCCTTTTTCTTCTTTCCTTTCTCCTTGATGAGGTACTAACTTTTAAATATATTTACCTTTAATTCAGGTCAGAGAATAAGCATGAGAAATTCTGACACAAACTGACTTTGTGTATACATGATTCATAAGAAAAGATTATGGAAGATTGTATCTAGCAGGATTGATAATGGAAACATGGCTTCAACTCCATGGAAGTCATGAACATCTTTGTATTTTTAGCGCCTTTTTTCTGATGCTTCTCTTGTTTGTGGTTGGAATCAAAACTAAATAAGCCAGATCATATGGACCCTTTCCAAAGTGGAGAAAACTTTTAAAATCATTGCCTTCTCAATAGTGAGCACCATAATGACAAACAAACCAGTGGAAAGAGAATTGGTGAGGGTGAAAAAGCATTAATTTTCCTCTCTAGTTGGATAAATATATCACACAAATGGGTAAAAGTTATTGTGGAACATTGGAAAAAGTTCTTAATTTTTTTGTCTGAAGAGCCTGGTTCACATCTAACTTGGACATTTCCTTATCTCCTACTATCTGGATATAGGCAAATCATTTCTCTCTATGCCTCAGTTGATAAATTAAAAAAAAAAAACTACGATATTTTGTATTGGATGATTTCTAAAGTCCCTTGAAGTCCTAAATCTGTGTATTAGTCTAGAATCATCTTTTAAAAATATACAGTTCAGACTTCCAGGTAAACATGGCTACAATCTAGATGTGACTCGCTTACCCTCCCTGGCACCGAACGAAATAGACTACCTCAAAAGAACATAAAAATCACCTTTGGAAGAACAAAGGGACTCTCCAGTATCCCACAGAAATGAAGGTACATGGGGTTTAAACATGTACACACTATAAGGAGGAGGAAAAGCTCGCACGAAAATGTAAAGTGAGCCACCCCTACCCCCCACCCCCACCAAACCAGAGTAAGCTATCAGAGTGCTCACTGGGACAGCGAGTGAGTGAGGAGCGTCTCTGTCTGGGGGTGCACACCAGGGTCCCTGGGATCTAAAGACTGCAAGGAAACAACCTCTCAGGGCAGTTTCACAGGAGAATCCTGCGCTGAGCACAGGGGGCTGAAGAACTGAACTCCAGGATGGTTGTGCTGAGCACCTGGGCAGAGCTGAACACCTGGGCAGGCTGCGCTGATCTCCTGGGTGGTTGGGCTGAACACAGGGGACCTGTGCCCTAAGAAACCTCGGAGGATGAGAAGAACTAGTCTGAGGCAACCTAAATTCACAGAAAACCCACCCATATCACCCAGACCCCAGACCAAAAAAAGAAAGTAGAATAAAACCACCAAAGGGATGGCTCACATGTTCCAAAATCAAGCCTCCAAGAAGAAAGTGGGGAAAAAATGTGACTATTGAAAACTTTTATGGAGGGAGTACCAAAGGAAAAGAAGAGAATGAGGATGAAATCCAAACAAAATCAGAACATGCCTCCCAAAATGGAAACTATCCACAAGATCTGGAAGATCTCAAACTAAAGCTTACCCAAAAGATGGAAACCTTTTGGAAAAAAATGGGAGAAACATCAGCAGTCTGATAGACAAGACTTCACAATTGGAGAAGGAGCTGGAAGCATCTAATAGAAGGGCAGACAAAGCTGAAAAGCAAAACCAGTCCCTAATGACCAGAATTAAGCAACTGGAAGACAGCGAGCATGCCCAAAAGATGGAAACCTTTTATTAAGAAAAATGGGAGAAAGAGATCAGCAGTCTGATAGACAATAATTCACAATTGGAGAAAGAGCTGGAAGCATCTAATAGAAGGGAAGACAAAGCTGAAAAGCAAAACAAGTCCCTAACAACCAGAATTAAACAAATGGAAGACATTGAGATTACAAAACAGCAAGAATCAATAAAGCAAAGCCAAAAAATTTATGAATTAGAAGAAAACATGAAATATCTCACTGAAAAGGTTACAGAGTTGGAAAACAGAGGAAGAAGAGACAACCTCAGAATTATTGGTCTCCCTGAAAAACCAGAGATAAACAAAAATCTTGATGCTATTCTACAGGATATTATAGAAGAAAATTGCCCATATGTTCTGGAGCAAGGGGGCAAAATAGAAATAGAAAGGGTTTATAGAACACCCTCTATACTAAATCCCCAAAAGACAACCCCCAAGAATGTAATTGCCAAATTCAAGAGCTTCCAAGAACAGGAGAAAATCCTACAAGAAGTCAAGAAGAGGAGCTTCAGATATAGGGGGGCTCCCATAAGGATCACACAGGACTTAGTGGCTAACACACTAAGAGACTGCAAAGCATGGAACATGATATTTAGAAAGACAAGAGAGCTGAGTCTCCAACCAAGAATCAACTACCCAGCAAAACTGACTATATACTTCCAGAGGAAAGTATGGGCATTCAACAAAATAGAAGATTTCCAAGCATTTGCTAAGAAAAGACCAGAACTTGGTGGAAAATTTGACATCCAATCACAGAAAGCAAGAGAAACATGAAAAGGTAAATATGAAAGAAAGGGAAAAGGAGATAAATCTCATCTTTTTATTTTTAAGTCAAACTCTCTTCTATAAGGACTACATTTATATCAAATTATATATATATATATATATATATATATATATATTAATATGTGGGGAAATGTATTGTGTAACTCTCAAAAATTGTATGCATCATAAGAGTAGATAGAATAATCATGCATAGGGAAATATTGGAGCATCAAGAAGATTTGGTGAAAGAAAGAAAAAGGGAGGGGGGATTGTCGATAATACTAACATTTACTTCAAGAAATGGGGGGGGGAACTAAATAGAATAATCTTTCCCATACAAAGATACACATGGAAATGGGAGGGGAAGAACTCTCATATGAGAAGGAGAGGAAGAGAGTGTGAAGTGGTATCACTTAAACCTTACTCTCAGTGAAATCAAATCTGAGAGGGAAGAACATCTAGACCCAGTGGGATCCTGAATTCTATCTTATCCAACAGGGTAAGAAAGAAAGGAAAATCAAGGAGGGGGAGAGGGGAGGGAGTATTAAAAGGGAGGGAGGGAGAGGGGAGAGGGGAAGGGAGCATAAAAAGGGAGGGGCTAGAAAGGGAAGCATCTCAAGGGAGGGGACTAGGGGGACTGACCTAAAGTAAATCACTGGTTCAAAAGGATATTGCTAAAGAAGAAAGGTCAGAACTAGGGGAAAATATCAAAATGCCAGAGAATCCACAAGTGACAATCATAACTTTGAACATGAATGGGATGAACTCACCCATAAAATGTAGACAAATAGCAGATTGGATTAGAGCCCCAAACCCTACCATTTGTTGTCTTCAAGAAACACATATGAGGTGGGTTGATACTCACAAGGTTAGAATTAAAGAATGGAGTAAGACCTTTTGGGCCTCAACTGATAGAAAGAATGCAGGAGTTGCAATCATGATATCGGACAAAGCCAAAGCAAAAATAGACCTGATCAAAAGTGATAGGAAAGGTAAATATATTCTGTTAAAAGGGAGTATAGACAATGAGGAAATATCACTAATCAACATGTATGCATCAAATGGTATAGCATCCAAATTTTTAATGGAGAAACTAGGTGAAATGAAGGAGGAAATAGACAGTAAAACCATATTAGTGGGAGACTTGAACCAACCACTATCAAATTTAGATAAATCAAACCAAAAAATAAATAAGAAAGAGGTAAAAGTGGTGAATGAAATAGTAGAAAAATTATAGTTAATAGACATATGGAGAAAAATAAATAGTGACAAAAAGGAATACACCTTCTTCTAAGTACCACATGGCACATTCACAAAAATAAATCATACACTAGGTCACAGAAACATGGCACTCAAATGCAGAAAAGCAGAAATAATAAATGCAACCTTTTCAGATCATAAAGCAATAAAAATATTGATCAGAAAGGGTACATGGAGAGCCAAATCAAAAATTAATTAGAAATTAAATAATATGATACTCCAAAATCGGTTAGAGAAGAAATCATAGAAACAATTAATAATTTCATTGAGGAAAATGACAATGGTGAGACATCCTTTCAAACCTTATGGGATGCAGCCAAAGCAGTACTTAGAGGAAAATTCATATCCATGAGTGAATATATTAAAAAAATTAGGGAGGGCAGAGATCAAGGTACTGGAAATGCAAATCAAAAAACTTGAGAACGAACAAATTAAAACCCCTCAGAAGAAAACCAAACTAGAGATCCTAAAATTTAAGGGAGAAATTAATAAAATTGAAAGTGATAGAACTATTGAGCTAATAAACAAGACTAGAAGCTGGTACTTTGAAAAAACAGACAAAATAGACAAAGTACTGGTTAATCTAATTTAAAAAAGGAAAGAAGAAAGGCAAATTAATAGCATCAAGGGTGAAAAGGGGGACCTCACCTCCAATGAAGAGGAAATTAAGGCAGTCATTAAAAACTATTTTGCCCAACTATATGGCAATAAATATACCAACCTAGGTGATATGGATGAATATCTACAAAAATATGAATTGCCTAGACTAACAGAAGAAGAAATAGAATTCTTAAATAATCCCATATCAGAAACAGAAATCCAACAGGCCATCAAAGAACTTCCTAAGAAAAAATCCCCAGGGCCTGATGGATTCACCAGTGAATTCTATCAAACATTCAGAGAAGAGTTAATCCCAATACTATACAAACTATTTGAAATAATAAGCAAAGAGGGAGTTCTACCAAATTCCTTTCATGACACAAACATGGTACTAATTCCAAAACCAGGCAGGCCAAAAACAGAGAAAGAAAACTATAGACCAATCTCCCTAATGAATATAGATGCAAAAATCTTAAATAGGATACTAGCAAAAAGACTCCAGCAAGTGATCAGAAGAGTCATTCACCATTATCAATTACGATTTATACCAGGGATGCAGGGCTGGTTCAATATTAGGAAAACCATCCACATAATTGACCACATCAAAAAGTAAACCAACAAAAGTCACATGATTATTTCAACAGACACAGAAAAAGCCTTTGATAAAATACAACACCCATTCCTATTAAAAACACTACAAAGCATAGGAATAGAAGGGTCATTCCTAAAAATAATAAACAGTATATATCTAAAACCATCAACTAATATCATCTGCAAGGGGGATAAACTAAATCCATTCCCATTAAGATCAGGAGTGAAACAAGGATGCCCTTTATCTCCTCTACTATTTGATATTGTACTAGAAACATTAGCAGTAGCAATTAGAGAAGAAAAAGAAATTGAAGGCATTAAAATTGGCAATGAGGAGACCAAGTTATCACTCTTTGCGGATGACATGATGGTCTACTTAAAGAATCCTAGAGATTCGACCAAAAAGCTAATTGAAATAATCAACAACTTTAGCAAAGTTGCAGGATACAAAATAAACCCACATAAGTCATCAGCTTTTCTATATATTTCCAACACAGCTCAGCAGCAAGAACTAGAAAGAGAAATCCCATTCAAAATTACCCTAGATAAAATAAAATACTCAGGAATCTATCTCCCGAGACAAACACAGGAACTTTATGAACACAACTACAAAACACTCTCCACACAACTAAAACTAGACTTGAACAATTGGAAAAACATTAACTGCTCATGGGTAGGACAAGCCAATATAATAAAAATGACCATCCTACCCAAACTCATCTATCTATTTAGTGCCATACCCATGGAACTTCCAAATTTTTTTTTTTACTGATCTAGAAAAAACCATAACAAAGTTCATTTGGAAGAACAAAGGATCAAGGATATCCAGGGAAATAATAAAAAAAAAATACAAAGGAAGGGGGCCTTGCAGTCCCAGATCTCAGACTATATTATAAAGCAGTGGTCATCAAAACAGTCTGGTACTGGCTAAGAGACAGAAAGGAGGATCAGTGGAATAGACTTGGAGTAAGTGACCTCAGCAAGACAGTATATGACAAAACCAAAGATCCCAGCTTTTGGGACAAAAATCCACTACTTCATAAAAACTGCTGGGAAAATTGGAGGACAGTGTGTGAAAGTGTTTAGATCAACACCTCACACCCTACACCAAGATAAATTCAAAATGGGTGAATGACTTGAACATAAAGAAGGAAACTATAAGAAAATTAGGCGAACACAGAATAGTATACATGTCAGACCTTTGGGAAGGGAGAGGCTTTAAAACCAAGCAAGACTTAGAAAGAGTCACAAAATGCAAAAGAAATAATCTGGAATACATTAAATTAAAAAGGTTTTGTACAAACAAAACCAATGTAACTAAAATCAGAACGGAAGCAACAAATTGGGAAACAATCTTCATAAAAACCTCTGACAAAGGTTTAATTACTCAAATTTACAAAGAGTACATCAATTGTACAAAAAATCAAGCCATTCTCCAATTGATAAATGGGCAAGGGACATGAACAGACAGTTCTCAGCCAAAGAAATCAAAACTATTAATAAGCACATGAAAAACTGTTCTACATCTCTTATAATCAGAGAGATGCAAATCAAAACAACCCTGAGGTATTAACTCACACCTAGCAGATTGGCTAACATGACAGCAAAGGAAAGTAATGAATGCTGGAGGGGATGTGGCAAAGTAGGGACATTAATTCATTGCTGGTGGAGTTGTGAATTGATCCAACCATTCTGGAGTGCAATTTGGAACTATGCCCAAATGGTGACAAAAGACTGTCTGCCCTTTGATCCATCTAGAGCAATGATGGGTTTGTACCCCAAAGAGACAATAAGTAAAAAGACTTGTACAAGATTATTCATAGCTGCACTCTTTGTGGTCGCCAAAATTTGGAAATTGAGGGGATGCCCTTCAATTGGGGAATGGCTGAACAAATTGTGGTATATATTGGTGATGGAATACTATTGTGCTAAAAGGAATAATAAAGTAGAGGAATTCCATGGAGACTGGAATGATCTCCAAGAAGTGATGCAGAGCAAAAGGAGCAGAACCAGGAAAACATTGTACACAGAGACTGATACACTCTGGTACAATCAAAGGTAATGGACTTCTCCATTAGGGACAATGCAATGTCCCTGAACAATCTGCAGGGATCTAAAAAACACTATCCACAAGCAGAGGATAAACATGGGAGTAAAAACACCGAGGAAAAGCAACTGCTTGACTACAGGGTAGTATTCTCTTTCATTTTTCTCCAGGCTACACTTCTGATTCTCCTCCAGATATGTCTGCCATGCCAAAGAACTCTAGAAACTTATTCCACCTGTGAACTATGTCTCACTTTGTAAGTGCCCTCCACCCCTGTGCTCTCTTCCTATAATTGGCTGGTTCCTTCTAAAACCTCCATTTGAAAAAGGCACTGGGAAGAACCATGTCTTCAATCCTTTCCAGGCTATGCTCTTGACTCTCCACAGCACAATCTCCACCATGCCTCATACTAGGTACCTTTTTCCCAACTCCTTCTTAACTTATCTCCTACCTTTTCAGTTCCCTTTTATGGGTTTTCTTTCCCCTTTAGAATGTAAGTCTCTTGAGGACAGTGACTATCTTTCAGCACACATTTGTATTCCTAGAATTATGTACAGTGCCTAGCCCAAAGTAAGAGCTTAATAAATGTTTATTCACTTGCTCATCTCTCCTTTTTTCCACATATTACTTTGTATATGTTTTATATCTACTCATCTGTGTTCATGGTGGTTTCATTTTGTGTTTTTGCTTGTGTCTATATCACAAATAAAAGAATCTTGCTCTTTTGGGTAATATGGAGGACCACTAACCCTTACCATCTTCTCTGCCACTGCAACATAAGGTCCTCAAGCTTTGCCATCTGCTTTGCCTCTCTATATCCTACAGCCCCCTAGTATTGTTATATGGCATATTCATGTAAGCTAAGGACCGTTGGGCTTTGCCATCCATCCTTGCCATATATGTTTATGACTTCTAAGATTTTTAAACAGCCTTCTGGCTAAACATTATTTTACATGTTATCTTACTGAATTTGAGCTGCTAGCTCCTTGAGGACAGAGAGGGCTGTTTTTTCAGTTTGTATCCCTAGCACTAGCATATTGCTTGGTACAAAGTAAACACCTTTAAAATGTTTTATTATTTATTATTATTATCATTCATTAAATCATTCTTTCACTTATTTTCCATCATGAAATAGTGGATAGAGAATTTATTTTAGTCAGAAAAACCTGGGTCCATGCCCTGTCTCTAATATATGTTGGGTGGGTATTGATACATAGTAGATACTCAACAAATGATATGAATAAAATTTTCAGTTTTCTCATCAAATTTTGTTGGGCTCGCTTTTCTGCACTTCTTTTATAGTTTGTAATATGGATGATTATTAGTTTCCCTTAACCCCATCGTTTGAATATAAGCTGCTTGAAGCTAGGAACAATATCTTATTCCATATCTGTGCCATCATTGCCTAAAACAGTGTATTGCACATAAGTAATATTTAATAAATGTTTGTGGAATTTGAAAAGAATTACACAAACATCATTAACATACTCAAGTTGCCAGAATCTTCAACTCCGTCAGTGCATGGCTTTCAAGGTTCCCTCTCTAACTTCTCATTTCTGCTTAATTAACAGTCCAGTCAGCCCAGTGAGTAGATGCCCCAAGCTCCTTCACAACTCTTGCCTTTGTTCTGGATGATTCCCCTGCTTGATATACCCTTCCTTAAACTGATGCCTTTCGAAAATACAACCCATCCTTTGAGACCAAGTTCAAATTCTACATTATCTATATTGGCCCCATGTCTTTGTCTACACTAGTCCGCTTAGGTCTATCTGCCCTATAGATTCCTTCTAGGCTTCTCATCAATCAATAGCACACAACTTAGCAAGTGATGGCTCTCATTACTTCAAGTATTTTGTTCCTCATATTAATATTAAAGTAGTCAATCAGTGTCTGAATTTCTCTTATATTCTCTAGTGTGCTTAGCACAATGCTGATCACAGAGTGGAAACTCAATAAATTCTGATTGATGTGTCTTGTTTAGAAGATTAGGATCTCTCCTAGAAGTGTAAATAATAATAATATCTATTTCTATAGCACTTAACATACATAATAATTTTTAAGCCTTATAACAGCCCTGTGAAGTATATTTAATGATATAAAAACAGCCATTTTATAGATGAGAAACCTGAGGCTCAGAATAGTTAAATGATTTTCCAATGTCAGTGTCAGTGTCAGAGGTGAGTGAATACATATCTAACAGAATCTTGGGTCTATACTCTATCTACTACATCATACTGTGTAGCGACAGGAAGGGAGGAAGGGAGGGAAGGAGGAAAGAAGGAAGGGAGGGAGGAAGGAACATTCTCTTTTCCATATAACATTTCTTTTGACAGAATAGAAGTGACCTCTGAGGAAAGGGATAGTCTTTTTACTTTTCTTTGTATCAACAATTAGCTCAATGTCTAGTATGTACTGAGTGCTTAATAAATCTTTGTTGATTAACTGCCTGATGAAGTGAAGTAAGCAGAAACAGCAAAACAATACACTTTGACTGGAACAAAAAAAAAAATCAAACCCCCCCCCCCAATTAAAATTGAACTCCAAAATTATGACAGCCAAATTTAACCCCAAGAAAAGATATGAGTTCACTGTGGGACAATGGGTGTAGAACAATGCATAAAATGCCAACCTTGACTGATGTGCTGGAGATTCTTTCTATTTTTTTGTTGTAGGAGATTGCTATCTGGAAAAGGTAGGCAAAGGTACATATTAGACAATGAAGGTGATTTAAAAACAAAAGAAATCACTATAAATTAATTTTTTAATTCATCCATTGTCCTGCTTCCCCCCAAAAGAGTGATTTAGTTGGGGGTAGTGATTGGCATTGGGTTAAAGCAGTATGAAGCTCCTGGAGAGCAGTAATGATAATTGGGGAAGAGTTGCAGAGAAGAGGGACAACCAAAACCAGAGGCTTCTTTATAGTCATATAGTATTTGGATCTAGAAGAGACTTTACAGATCATCTTCTCCAACTCCTTCATTTGACAGATAAGGAATCTGAGGCTTAAAGAAGTTAAGTAGTTTACCCATGGTTAAAAAGGCAGCTTCTTCAAGTTATGTAAAGAATGTTGGATTATGAATGAGGTGAGTTCGAATTCTGCCCCAGCTGTGACCTTTCACATGAGTAATGTGACCCCTCATTTCACCTCTCTGTACTTCAATCTCTTCATCTATCAAGTAGACACAGTATTAACAAAGCCTGTATCAAAGGATTTTCTGTGACTCAAACTATTCAATGCTTCAAGGGCTCTTTAAATGTCAGCTGTTATTATTAAGTAGTTAAGATAAGATTCCAATGTTGATCTTCTAACTCCAGATCTTGTATCCTTTCTATGCTCCAATTCCTCAGTGAAAATTGAGATTTTTAGATAATGTAATGAATCAAAGAATCCACAGGCTGTTTGGCTTCTGTTTCTGGTGTAGCCCAAAGATAACAGGACTAGGTACTGAAGGCCTTAATTTCTGGTTGCCTCTCTTACACAAATTCACATTCCAAAATGGTGCCCATGTTGAGCCCCATATCCAGTATGTAACTAGTGATCTGTGCATTTGGGACTGCTTGAAACACACCTCCCCTAACAGAACTCATATGATGGGCCCTGGCTTTGACAAATTTCATGAAATGTACCCTGAAAACTGATGTTTTCTATTTCATGATTTGAAAACAATAAAAGAAGTAACTAATATAAAGTCATCTAAGTTGAAAGGGAAATGCGTTGCTATAGAGGAAATATAGAGGCATCCAACTACCAAGTGTTTGTGTTCCATTGGTAGAATAGGGATTGGGGATGGAGCTGTAATTGTATGGACAAAGGTAACTCCCAGGAGAGAATACTCAATTTACCAATGCAGACTGCTACCTTTCCTGCAACTTATAGTCTTAGAGAATTATCTAGCACACCGATAGATGAATACTTGCCCATGGTCACTTAGACAGGATTAGAGACAGAACAGTTCTTCCTGCCTTTATGGCCAGCTGTGTGTTCTCTTTACTACACCATGCAAAGTCTTTGTACAGCTCTGTTTCTTCTGTCTCTCTCTGTCAGTTTCTGTCTGTCTCTAGCTGATTCTCTCGTTTTTGTCATGTATTTGTTGATGTCTGTTTGTGTTTGTGTTTGTGCTGTTTCTGTATGTCTCTGTCTCATTCTTTCTGTCTCTCCCCCTTTTCTTTCCCTTCTCTATGTATCTTTCCCTCTTTTTTCTCTTCCATCTCCATCTTTTTTCTTTTCTTCTCTTCTCTTCTCTATGTGTCTCTTTCCTCTGTCTTTCTCTCTGCCTCTTTCTGTCTCTTTCTGTCTCTCTCTGTTTCTCTGTCTGTCTGTCTGTCTGTCTGTCTGTCTGTCTCTGTGTGTGTCTCTGTCCTGTGTCTCTACCTCTGTCTCTCTCTGTCTTGCTCTCCCTTAGCAAATTCTCTCTCTTCTTTCTTTCTCCCACCTCCCTTACTCCATATGGATGTATATATCTTGTCAAGACCTGTAGCATCATTGGTATAGGGAACACCTGATGAGAAACTCCCTCCACTCAAGCCAGCTCTTTTTCCACTACAATCGCCTTTATAACTTTTTTCTCACCCATTAAATTCCTATATCCTAGGGAAAATACCTTTACCCACCCTAGTTATACTTCCTCCTATATTGAGAAGGGAGCTAAAAAATCCCTTCCTTCCTTTCTCTTTCCTTTGGTTCTTTGGTCTTAAACAGTAACAACCCTTGGTCGTAAGCTCATGACTCATACTAGCACTCTGTGGACTAGAGTTCAGCTTTTATCTGTGTTAAATAGGCTGTGTGTGTGTGTGTGTGTGTGTGTGTGTGTGACTATTTACAACAGTTTTTATGGAATTCGTTCTGATTTCCAAACAACCTGCTTACAACCAAAGTTTTGGAACTTTCCTCAATGCTAAGTGGGGGCCTTGTCTAGACTTTTCAGTTACTGAGTCCCTCTGACAGATAGCTGCCATATCTTGAAGAGAACATTGCTGTTCCTTGGCTAGAAGTTGTATGGGTGTGTGCCCAGGCTTTTGTCACCCATGTTGACATTAAAGTCATCTGACTGCCTTTCTGAGGTGGCCAAGGTATAGATGATAACTTGGGGTGGTCCCTCACTGCCATTTGGAGGAATGATTTAGACAGGAGTCACAACAGAAATCACCTAGGGAGCAAGAGGAAGATGGAGAGAGAACTGGTAACTCATTTACATTCTCTTCTCGTTTCTCAACAGCCTTCCTTCAGTATGGTCTGTCTGTTCCTGGCTGTAGGAGACCTAAGTAAAAGCCAAGCCTCTTCATCTTTGTGTTTTCTCTTCATCTTAGATGAGGCCAGGCATCTATGGTTTATACCCCACCCTCTTCCCTCCAACCCTCCTCCCCCTCCTCATTATTCTTGAGCTAGGTCAGACATATTTTATATAAATCATTGCCAAGAGGTGTTTTGTTTTAGGTGGTGGAGTGTGTGTGTGTGTTTCTTTGGCAACTTGGAAACTAGTAAGAAGGTGGAAATAAAGCCAAGTTCTTTCTCTCTTCACATTGGTGGAAGCCACCTCTGGGTAGTATAATAAAATATGGGTTATGGGCATATCAGGGAATAAAAGCAGACTGTCCTCACTAAGTCTGAAAGTTTCTCAAGTCGAACAAGAGATGTGAATGTTTCCTTCTCACTCTATCAAGGTCTCTTCTTGCTCCTTCCATTTCATTCTGTACTACAAAGATGATGAAAAATTACGTATGATGATGTTCTAGAAAGAGGACTGGATTAGAACATTCAGCCACCCTGTTTTTCTTTTCTTTTTTCACCTATTCTTCAGGTCCCAAGCATCATTAGCCATCCTAATCAGCCCAGGATAAACCAATAGGTTTTTAGTGGCCATTCGACATTCTTCTTTGGAGGGAAATGTCTAGTCTTATTTATTATAACAACATAATGTGATTTTGAAAGAGACAGCCTATTCAAGGATCATGTTTTGGCTAAGGAAAACAGGCACGACATTTTTTAGCATGGAGAAGATGTCATACTATTTGTATTATGTTTATGGAAGAATGGTAAAGAGGGCACATAAAGGGGGGGGGGAACCATTCATTAGTGCATTCTTCTGCCAAGGACTTTGTCAAATACCCCCTGGCTGCTGGCAAAGATTATCATCTGCTGTTTTGTTGAGGGAGAGAGAAAAAAGAAAACCATTCTGCCCATTTCAAATTTGCTGTCTTGTTCTCATTCTAATTTCCCTCTACCACCCCACAGTTATAGAGGGGAGGACTCTTTATTTTTTTTTTTAATTTTTATTTGTGCTGACTTAAAACTTTTGCTATGCTAGAAAAAATTTCATTCTCCTGCCAATTATGATGAGATAATAAGTTGCCTTGATAGACTCATTTAGGTAACTTTTCAGGTATTCTCCTTACAAGAAGAAATGTGCTCACACTTTCGGAAATGCAAATGTGGCATTTATTCAGCTTGATGTGAATAGCTAGAGTACTCAGCAACCACAGCAGTGCCAGTTGGAATGCATTTCCGATTCCAAAAATTCACCCTTTCTCCCAGCTAGTATGACATTCTTTAAGGGGAAAAAATGTGGCTTTGCTTGAGTGCCAGGCCCCCAAAATGCCCCTTTAGTGGGGCTTTTTATTCTCACTGAAAACCTATTATTGTATGTGGTTCGTCAGGACAAAATAGCAAGAAAAGGACTTGATACCCACATTGCTTTCATGATGGCTGAGTTTTAAGAATGCTGACACAAGGGTCAATCAATGTTTGAGATGACAGTGGGTGTTATTCTCCAGAGAGGACAGCCGTATAATAATAATGTTTATTGGTCATCATTTTTGAATGATTTCAGGCCATCTTTTAGGAGATGAATGAACAGTGCTCGGCTGCAGGCGTGCATGTAAATAAATTACACATTAAAAGCCAGTGAATCGCAATCATCTTTCTTAGAGAATGCACTAAATAGTCGCAATCAGGGAAATAGACAACAAATTGTGTTAAATATTTTTTTAGACGCAATATCATTGTGACTGAAATGAGTCGCTGTGTGTGTGTGTGTGTGTGTGTGTGTGTGTGTGTGTGTGTGTGTGTGTGTTTTGAGGAATAAGGGGAGATAACTGGGAGCCAAGATGAATCTCATTGTTTTCTTAGGTATGTGTTAGTATTCCAGACCCCAACTGACAAATAACTGATTAGGCCCTTTGCCTCCCTAGATGAAAAGATATATTGCAATATATGAAGTCTTTAATAATGTATTGCTGTTCTTCTGATCACAGTGTTAAAGTTAAGGTCTAGAAACCAATTGTACTTTCTCCACCTTGTCATCACAGGACCTCTTTTTGCAATGACCACTTACATTATTGAGAAGATCTTTTGAAATTATAATCGATGTATGAAGCTGGGGGTGGTGAAAGGGAAGCAATTTGGATAGATGATATGGTGAAATTGAAAACACATTATGTTTATTGGAAAGCATATAGGTTTGGACCTCATTTTTGTCACCGACACTGGGTGGCCTGAGACAAGCCTTTTCCTTTCTGGGCTTCAATTATCCTATCACAGTACTTGAAGACTTCCAAGGAATGAGAACAAATTAAATCCCAAGAGGACAGGTTTTTTTTTGTTTTGTTTTTGGATAACTCTAATTAATAGGCAGTTTTGTTTGTTTGTTTGTTTTCTGAGTTCAAGTCTATGCTTCCCTATCCACATTGCTGTTAGTTCTACTGTCTTTCTTAACCAGAATAAATCCATCCCCTCTTCCATTTAACAGTATCTCAAATACCCTCCAACTTAGAGTCTTCCACAGGTAAGCCATCCCTGATTCCTTGACCAAGTCTCATATGACACAGATTGAAAGTCTTTAAGAATGTGGCTACTTCCCTCTAGATATTTTTTGCTGCTCAATGTCCTTAAACTGTGTCACCTGGAACTGAATATGATGCTCTACCCATCTAATCAGAACAGAGTACAATGGGGTTATCACCTCTTTGTTCCTGGAAGCAATGTTTTTCTTGGTGTAATTCAAGATGGCATTAACATTACTGGCTGCCAACCATACAACTTACTCATACTGAACTTTCAACTAATAACACAACCAGAAACATTCTGGAAAATGTCACCCAATTGGGACAACTAAGTAATACAGTGGATAAATAGCCAGACATGGAGTTAGGAAGACCTGGGTTCAAACCTAGCCTCAGACATTTCCTGTCTGTGGACCCTCAACAAGTCATTCAATCCCAATTGCCTAGCCCTTACCACTCTATTGCCTTAGAATCAATATTTAGTTTCAATTCTAAGACAGAAGATAAGGGTATTTTTTAAAATGTCACACCACCAATCGAATGCAATGGACTTCTCCATTAGTGGCAATGCAGTGATCCTGAACAACCCAGAGGGATCTATGAGAAAGAATACTATCCACATTCTGAGGAAAAACTGTGGGAGTAAAAACACTGAAGAAAAACAACTGCTAGAATACATGGGTCAGAGGGGATATGATTGGGGATATAGACCCTAAAGAAAAATCCCAGGACAAACATCAACAACATGGAAATAGGTTCTGATCAAGGACACATTTTAATACCCAGTGCAATTGTGTATCGGCTACAGGAAGGGTGGGAGGTGGGGAGGGAGGGAAAGAATATGATTCTTGTGTTCTAAATTAACTAAATAAAATTAGAAAAAAAAATGTCACATCACATCCTGTCTTTACAAGACTTGATTTTGCATATAAGATTTGGCATAAGGTTTTACATTCATTCCCTATTGCATTTCATCTTAGATTCAGCTCAATGATCTAACTTGTCAGCACTTTGTTGGATGCTGACTCCGTCATCCAATGTGTTGGTTACACAATGAGCATCCCATCTTTGCCTTTATTCAAGTCATAACTAAAAATATTAGTCAATAAAAGATGCCTGGAGCATCTCAACAGAAACAAACACAAATAGGCAAAGAAAATGGGGTGAGGGTGCCAGGCATACTCTAAGTCAAGATCTGAGTTCTGTGCACATTGTTGCTGCCATGTTAACAGATGCTAACAATTACTTTTGGTATATAGTCTCTTCCAAATCCGTTTGATTATATGATTACCTAATTCAAATTGCTTTGTCATCTCAAGAATAATATGAGATATTTTATGATATAGTTTGCTAAAATCTAACTATATTGCTAGTTTAGTAACCCTGAATAAAATAGAAAATATTAGTTAGACATAATCTGTTCTTGATGGAATCATGTCTCTGCAACTGTTACTTCCTTTTCTAAATGTTTACTAATCATTTCTTTAATGATCTGTCCTAGAATTTTCTAAAGAACCAAAGTCTATCTCATTGACCTATAGTATCTAAACTATTTCTCCTTTCTGTCTCTCTGTTCTTCTTGATTTTTTTGTTCCTCCTCTCCTGCTCCTCCTTCTCCTTCTATTTCTCCTCCCATTTACCCTTCCCTATTCTGACTCCTTCACCTTCATGTCCCTTGGTAAGTCATTTAATCTCCTTAGGTCTCAGTTTCCTCACCTGTAAAATGAGAGAGTTGGATTAGATGTCCCATTAGGTCCCTTCCAGCTTTAACTCTATGGTCTTGTGACTATGAACCTAGGGCATCTTTAGGTCTCAATTTCCTCATCTACAAAATAAAGCAACTGGCTAGATGAAATTCAAGTTTCCTTTTAGCTCTAATTCAACAAATTTAAATTTATTATCTTTTACCTCCAAAAAAATCCCTCCTACCTTTCAAATTCACTTATAACTGATGAAGGCATCACCTTACACCCAGGCTCCAAGGCTCACAAACTAAGTGTCATCTTCAACTCCTCAGTCCTTCTCACCCCTTTATCAAATTTATATCCAAGGCCTGGTGGTGTTAGATGTAACATCTTGCATATACACCTTTTTTCTCTCCTCTGCCAGTCTCCACTGGCAGACTTTTATCTCCTCATTTCTGAACTAATACAATTGCTTGTGGTTGGGTCTGCCTGATTCATGCTTCTCCCCAGATCTTTCTCCTTCCATTCAACTACCAAAGTGATCCTAGAAAAGTATAATTTTAATTATGTCACCTTCCCCTACTCTAAGGCCATTCTAAACACTCTAGTGGCTCCCCTTCACCTCCAGGATAAAAAAAATAAAAATTCACTGCTATTTAAAGTCATTTATAACATATCTCACTATACCTTTTCAACCTTATATATATATACATCTTCTTGAGTTCTCCATGATGGATAGAAACTGATCTCCTTATTCTTTGTTAAACAAGATACTCCGTTTCTCTGCTTTGGCATTTTCACTAGCTATCCAATTCCTGGAATACTCTCCCTCCTTTCCTCTGCCTCCCTGATTCTCTGACTCCTTTGAAGCCCTACCTAAAATGTCACCTTATAGAGAATACCTTTCAACATCATCCTAAATTCTAGTGCCTTTCCTCTATTGATTACTTCAAATCTATACTATATATATATA
Source organism: Monodelphis domestica (assembly GCF_027887165.1). Lineage (NCBI taxonomy): Eukaryota > Metazoa > Chordata > Mammalia > Didelphimorphia > Didelphidae > Monodelphis > Monodelphis domestica. The sequence continues at coordinate 82,021,893 of NC_077231.1, forward strand.
TCCTGTTTGTATATACTTTATATGTTACCACCTTCAAATGTGGAAATTTTTTAAGAGAAGAAACTTTTTTTTTACCTTTCTTTGTATCTCTAACACTTAGTACAGTACCCAGCACATAACCAAAGCTAATAAATGTCTATTGACTGATTGCTTGGCTATTCCTTTGGCCCTTCAATTTTCCATTGGAACTAGTCCAGATCCCAAAATTACATCACTCTGGATTTTCTTACATGTTTTCTTCATAGTCCAATGACAAGGTTAAAAGGCAATGAAATAAACCTTCCTCATCATCCCCTTCTTGATTGGCAAAGTGTAACTGATTTTTTCTTTTCAGGTTCATGGTGCTTCATGTGGTCCTTACTGGAATACAGCCCATTAAGTAAACAGCTGTGCTTGAGTATGGTTTATAATATTGTCATTTCATCATACTTGATTCTTTGTGTGAAATGTAGAAACTTGATAATGAGGCATCTGATACAATTTAATTGTATCTGATAGGGCTCCTTTAAGTTAAAAAAACCAATTCATTCTTATTTTTCTGGGTCATAAATGTTTTATCATGAAAAATATATTCCCATATTGGTCATTGTTGTAAGAGCACACTCATACAAAGCCAAAACCCCCAAATAAAGCCATAAATACACTGATGTGAAAATAGTGTGCTTTGATCCACATCCATTTGGCTCCAGCAGTTCTCTCTCTGGAGATAGTGTTCTTCATCATAAGTCTTTCAGAATTGTCCCACATCACTGGATTGCTGAAACTAACAAAGTTTTCATAATTGGTTTTCATGCAATATTGCTGTTCTCCTGGTTCTGGTTCTACTTCACTCTGCATCAGTTCATTCAGATCATCTTACTTATTTATTACAGCACAATAGTATTCCATCACTAATGTGTTCCACAATTTATTCCGCCATTCCCTAATTGATGGACATCCCCTCAATTTCCAATTCTTTTCCACTGGAAAAAAAAAGAGCTGCTATAAATATTTTTGTACAAGCAGGTCTTTTCCCCCTTTTTTGTGATCTCTTTGGGATACAGATCCAATAGTGGTATTACAGAATCAAAGGGTATGCATAGTTGTTTTTGTTTTTAAATCCTTACCTTCTGTCTTGGAGTCAATATGGTAAGGACTAGGCATTGGGGGTCAAGTGACTTGCCCAGGATCACACAACTGGAAAGTGTCTGAGGCCAGATTTGAACCTAGGACCTCCTGTCTCTAGGTCAATATGGTAAGGACTAGGCATTGGGGGTCAAGTGACTTGCCCAGGATCACACAACTGGAAAGTGTCTGAGGCCAGATTTGAACCTAGGACCTCCTGTCTCTAGGTCTGGCTCTCAATCCACTGAGCCACCCAGCTTCCCTCGGTATGCCCTTTTATTTTATAGCCCTTTGGGCATAGTTCCAATTTACCCTCCAGAATGGTTGGATCAGTTCACAACTCCACCAACAATGCATTAATATCCCAATTTTGCCATATGCATCCTACATTTATCACTTTACTTTCTTATTGGTAAATCTGATAAGTGTGAGGTAGTACCTCAGCATTGTTTTAATTTGCATTTCTCAATTGTGGAATGACTTGTCTTCTTATAAACTTCACTTAGTTCTCTATATATTTGAGAAATGACTTTTATCAGAGAAATTTGTCTTAAATTTTTTTCCAGTTTGTTGTTTCATTTCTAATATTGGCTATATTAGTTTTGTTTGTACAAAAGCTTTTAAAATTTGTATTATCAAAATTATTCATTTTACCTCTTATAATGCTCTCTATTTTTTTTGTCATAAATTCTTCCCTTTTCCATAAATCTACCAAAACTAATGCATTCTTAATGCTTTAAGCTCAAGACATTTATTCTTCATACTCCTTCCTCATGTTCTCCACATATATTTTTTCACTCTTCATAGATAAGAAGTAATTACTTATTTCTTCAGGAATAAAAAGAAAAATAATCCCTTTAGGCTACTCTCTTGAATTCTGTATGAAAGTGACTAATACATTTCATAATCCTTGATGAATCAAATAAGGTTTAAGCCCACTCCTTTTCTTATATGCAAATTGTATGTTTTTGGTTTCTCTATCTTTGAATTTGTATCAAGACTCTATATGTAACTTACTGGTTTTTTTAGACTATAGTTTGTGACGACTAAAATCAGGGTGAAGACAGAAGAAAGTGAAGGCTCACTCTTCTCTTTAGTCTTTTCCAAAGAAACATGGAATTATTCAGTCTTTCTAGGCAGGAGGAAAAGTGTGAAGCCCACTAAGGTGTTTATGTTTCTAGCCATTAAGAATGAGACAAGAGACATGCAGTTGAAATTGGCTAAGTGCTGCATACTGTATAATGCAATCTAGTTTACAATAATGAAAGAGCCTTTTTTGCACGTTAAGTGGTAATCGAGTTGCATTGGGAGAGGAAATGGAATACTCAGTGTTTCTGTCTTGCCAAGTCACACTTTATATATGGCAGGCTAAATGTATTAATTCCACTTTAGGTAATTGACATATACTTCCAAAGCATAGATATCATTCTTCTAGAAAGTGAACATTTACATAAAGTAAATCTCTTTGAACCTCTGCATCCCCTCCAAGTTCTCTGTTTTAATATAGTAATAACTAGGCTCCTTAGCACCACAGTTCTCGCTCTGTGTGTGTGTGTGTGCTTGCATGTTCCCCTTTAAACAATAGTGTTTGCCCAAGATGAATGCAAAAGGAAGAGAAATTTTACCTCTTCCTTTCCCTTGAGTGAGTTATCCTTCTCTATAATGCACTCCAAATGGATCTGACCAGAGGAGATTGTATTATAATGGAAAATGAGAATATGTAAGCTTTGAGATGCTTGGAGTGAAGATGGAGAGGACTGTCTGGACAAAGATGGGAATATGAGTACAAACTTCAGGGAACTGATTCCTAAGAGGATGATGGCAGCCAGTATCATAACTGAGTTCAGCTGGAAATTAGAAAAATAAGGCTGACAAAGATTGGATTTCATAGTTATAGCCTGTATAGCAAAGAAGTAAAGGAGAAGATTGCAAAGTGTTTTAAGTAGTGCTATGCCAAAAGTTAAAAAGCTTTTTTACTTCTTTTCCATTTTTAACACATTCCTCATTGTTATTTCTATATTGTATAACGTAGTGACTGGGGGTATATACAGAAACACCTTAGTGCGAAGGGTAGAATACTGGTTTTGATGTCAAGAAATTTGGGAGAAGAATTGAACCTATGATTTCATTGGTATAGAGAACTTCCCAATGAAGAAGCTCCCCCTATGCAAGTTGGTGCCCTATCTGAAATTTATAGTCTTAGAGAGTTGCCTAAAGCACCTAACAATTAAATGACTTGGCCAGAGTCTCCCAGATGTCAGAGGTGCAAATTGAACTCAGGTCTTCCTGCTTCTGAGATTAGCTCTGACCATTATAGAGGACTGCCTTCTGTTTCAGATCTTAATCAAGTTTTTTAAACTCAATGTGCCTCAGGCAACTCCCACAAGACATGATTCATAAGTGACAATTGGGTTGTGATGTATATGTAAAAGTAATTCTTCCTGTTGGGAAAATCATAGATCCTTTCAATATTCCTATATTGATGTCCATGTTTTATCTCCTCATCTAGACTAAACTCTTAGAGGACAGGAACTGGGTCTTTTTCAGAGTGAGCTAGTTAAAGGAAGATTAGACTTGAACTTTTAAAAAAGCTCATTTTCTGTCATTGTCCATCACATGACCTTAGCTAGATAACCAACTCTGAGCTTCTACTTCCTTATTTTTAAAATACACATAATAATAATACATTCCATACCTATCTCATAGAATGGAATAAACTTGGGCATTTTTATTATTGTTGCTGCTATTATTATTATTATCATTATTTTTGGTTTAGCTCTAATGTCTTATACAGAATTGATTATTAATAAATGTTGGCGAATTCTAATTAAATTACATCAATAAATAGAGTAGAGCTTTCACTTGGACACAATAAATGACTGCCTACACAGTAGTGTACAAGATTCCCAACCCCCATGGACTGTTACTAATATTGAAATTCAATCACTGTAGTCCTTTGATCTGTTAAGTGTAAATACCCTTAGATGGAGTAACATATAGCTGATGGAGGAGATGTTTAGATAAGACGTAGAGGGCCCTTTTGAGCATTTTTCAAATCATACTAGTAGGCAAACCCTATCTAAGGATGGGTCCAACTCAAGGGCCATCTTTTAATGTCTTTCTATAATAAAAGTGTTTTCTCCCCCTTTAGGAGCACTAAATTCATGCTGAAGGATAATAATTGTACTTATACGTCTGAAAGACTTGGGGATATAGTTTAACCCATATAGGAGTACAGGACTAGATACCTTCATTTTTTATCTGGCCACATAAAATAGATGACTCTGGATATGAAATCCAGAGACTTTTTATCAAGTCACAGAGCTTCATCCTATGTCAGGTTTACTTTATATATTAAAATCCTAGATCTGATACTTACTACATTGTGACTGTGAGCAATCTTTCTAAGACTTTTTGTCTCTTCATTCATAAAATGAAGAGATTGGAATAATAGCATTATATCCCAAAGAGAATGGAGAAAAAGATTCATACATTCAAAATCACTTAAAGTATGTGTTTTTGTTGTGACAAAGGAGTGGGAACTACAGAAGACGCTCATTATTTAGGATATTGCTGAACAAGTTATAATACATTAGTATAATAGAGTATTACTGAGGCTATAAGATATGATGAAAGAGATGATTTCAGAGAAACCTGAGAAAACTTGCATGAACAGATACAAAATAAAGTGTACAGAACCAGGAGAAGAATGTATGCAATAATACCATTATAAAAACAAATGATTTTGAAAGACTTAGGAATTCTAATCAACATATGATGAACCATGCTACCCTCTTCCTAACCAAAAAGTAAAGGATACAAGATCCAAACAAAGAAATATATTTTTGGATCTGACATAGAAGATGGCGGCTTAGAAACTGCAAAAGTTCAGACCTCAGAAACCCTTCCTTACCAATTGCAAACTGAGAGCTCCTAGGACACCGAAATTCAAGCTGAACAACAGGACAAACCCAGGGAACCCTCCTCCCGGACCTGGATCAAAAGGTATGGCCCCCCAAAAGCCAAAACCCTAGATCACTCAGATCTAAGGGGCAGGCCAAAGGAAGGTCCCAGGACCCATCCCCCCCAACCCAGAGTGCTGAGCCCACAGCAGCAGCCGAAACTTCAGGGTCAGCAAAAGGGCCCCAGGGCTGGCTATTTTGAAGGGCTCACCTTGAAAGCAACCTGAGCCAGTCTCTGGGATGCCCAACACAGACGGCAGGGAAACATAGAGAGAAGGGGGAAGCCTGTAGACCCCTGGCTGGGTCGTTCCAACTGAGTCTCAAGGGAGGTCCCAGCTTTAGGGCACCAGCTGAACTCAATCCCATCAGGAACCCTCAGGGCTACTGAAAGGAGAGAAATCTTAGGACAAGCAAAGGGGTTGCTCCGAAGAGCTTACCTTGAAAGTAAACTGGGTCAGTCTCTGGGCATTCAACACAAATTGTGGAGGAGGAGGTTGGTTTTTTTTTTTGGCTCAGGGATCATTTGGCCCACACCAGCTGATCCTAATCCCATCAGGAGCCCTCAGAGCTTCTGAAAAAACAGAAACAGGGCAGGCAAAGGGCTTACCTTGAAAGCAACCTGGGCCAGTCTCCGTGCATTCAACACAGATTATGGAGGAGGAGGTTTCCTGCTTTAGGGCTCATTCAGTACAAACAAGCTGAACCTAATCCCATCAGGAGCCCTCAGAGCCCAGGGAGGCTATGACCCCTCCCCCCTTAGAGAGCAGAGTCTTCTGAAAGAACCAGCTGAATCTAATCCTATCAAAAGTCTCCAGAATGCAGGGAAGCCCAGGCTCCCCACCCATCCTCATTGACTGCTGGACTTTAAGCCAATCAAAAGCCTCTGGAGGACAGGGAAGCTCAAACTCCCAACAACCCTCCCCCAGAGACTACACCAAGAGATCTTCTGTTAAAGCCCCAAGAGGGGAGACTGATAGAAGTCCCCCAAAAAACAAAGAAAATGAGAGGAAGAAGAGCACAGACAAATACGGGGAGTAAAGAAGGGGTGAATTTGAGCAAACAACAGAAAAAGAAGAAAGAAACTACAATAGACAGCTACTACTCAGCAAATGGAACAGAGGGGGAGAGATCAGCAAATGATAAACCAGAAATCCCAGCAAATTGGATACAAGCTGTGGAAGAACTCAAAACACAACTAAGAGAGGCTGAAGACAATTGGGAAAAGAACTTAAAAATTAAGATAAGTTATCTGGAAACAGAGGCACTTGAACTAAAACAAGAAAATAGTGTCTTGAAAACCAAAATCAACCAGCTAGAAAATGAGGCAAAGGAGATGAAAGATGAGGCAAAGGAGATGAAAGATGAGGTAAAGAGGATGAAAGATGATCTTCAAAGAAAATCAGACCAGAAGGAAAAAGACGACCAAAAAGCCAGAGATGAAATCCAATCTTTAAGAACCAGAATACAACAACTAGAATCAAGTGACCTCACAAGGCAGCAGGACACTATAAAACAAAACAAAAAGAATGAAAAAATTGAGGAAAATGTGAAGCATCTCATTTACAAAACAGACGATTTAGAAAATCATTCAAGAAGAGACAATTTAAGAATAATTGGACTACCAGAAGACCACAACAAAAGAAAAATCCTGGACATAATACTAGATGAAATTATCCAGGAAAACTGTCCCAAGATCCTAGAACAAGAGGGGAAAGTGGAGATTGAAAGAATCCACAGATCACCCCCTGTATTTAATCCCCAACTGACAACACCAAGAAATGTTATAGCCAAATTCAAAAACAATCAGATGAAAGAAAAGATTTTACAAGCTGCCAAGAAGAAGCCATTCAGATACCATGGAAACACAGTGAGGTTAACACAGGATCTGGCTGCATCCACAATGAAGGACCGAAAGGCATGGAATATGATATTCTGGAAAGCAAGGGAACTAGGTCTACAACCAAGAATAAAATACCCATCAAAACTGACCATATTCTTACAGGGGAAAGTATGGTCATTCAACACAACAGAAGAGTTCCCAGTATTCATAAATAAAAGACCAGACCTGAACAGAAAATTTGAAGTCCAACCACAGAACTCAAGAGAATCATCAAAAGGTAATTAAAAAAGAGGGAAAAAAACAGACGAAACAACAACAAAAATTTTATAAGAGACTCAATAAGTTAAAATGATATGTATCCCTATGAGAAAAGAGGTCATTGGTAACTCTTAAAAACTGTTGCTATCACCTGAGCAGCTAGAAGAATTACACTCAGAGGGAGCAGTGACAAACTGTATAGGATGAAAGGACAAGACATAAATAGGTATATAGATATATGCATACATAAATACATATACATGTGTATGTATATATATACATGACTAGAGCTAAAAAAGAAAAGAGGTTATGACTAAAAGAAATGGGAAAAGAAACAAATGGGGGTAAATCTATATGTCACAAAGAATCTCATGGTGGGAGGGGGGAGAATATCAATACACTGGAAGGGTAAAGAGGTTGGAGATAGGAAATACTCAACTCCTACATACTTTGAAACTGACCCAAAGAGGGAAGAACAACCCAATCCATTGGGGAAGAGAATAGATTTGCGTCCTATAGGGGAGCAGAAGGGTAAAAAATTGACTGGTGGGGAGGGAAGCAGTACAAGGGAGGGAGAGGGTGGGGGAGAAATTTTTAAAAGACTACAGGGGAAAATAAGGGAGGGAATAAGAAGGGAGGGGGTAGAAAGGGAAGTGAAATAAGGGAGGGAATGGGGGGGCTGACTATAAACAAACATTGGTATAGAAGGAAATAGTGAAAGAAGAAAAGGCAGGACCAGGAGTAGAAATCAAAATGCTGGGAAATACACAGCTAGTAATCATAAATCTGAATGTGAATGGAATGAACTCACCCATAAAACACAAGTGAATAGCAGAGTGGATTAGAATCCAAAACCCTACCATATGCTGTTTGGAAGAAACACACATGATTAAGGTAGGTATGCATAGGGTGAAAGTAAGAGGATGGAGCCAAACCTATTGGGCATCAAATGATAAAAAGAAGGCAGGAGTAGCAATCATGATATTGGACAAAGCCAAAGTAAAAATAAATCTAGTTAAAAGAGATAGGGAAGGTAATTACATCCTGATAAAAGGCAGTATAAACAACGAGGAAATATCTGTACTCAATATGTATGCACCAAATGTCAGAGCATCCAAAATTTTAAAGGAGAAACTAGAGGAGCTCAAGGATGAAATAGATAGAAAAACTATACTAGTGGGAGATCTGAACCTTCCCCTATCCGAACTAGATAAATCAAATCAAAAAATAAATAAGAAAGAGGTGAGAGAAGCAAATGAAATCTTAGAAAAATTAGAGTTAGTTGACATATGGAGAAAAATAAATAGGGACAAAAAGGAATACACCTTCTTTTCAGCAGTACATGGTACATTCACAAAAATTGAACATGTACTAGGGCACAAAATCATTGCAAACAAGTGCAAAAGGGCAGAAATAATAAATGCAACCTTCTCAGACCACAGTGCAATAAAAATAATAATTAGTAAGGGTACATGGATAGATAAATAAAAAATTAATTGGAAATTAAACAATATGATTCTCCAAAACCAGCTAGTTGAAGAACAAATCATAGAAACAATTAATAACTTCATTGAAGAAAATGACAATGGTGAGACATCCTTTCAAAACCTATGGGATGCAGCCAAAGCAGTAATGAGGGGGAAATTTATATCCTTGAGTTCATATATAAACAAATTAAGTAGGGTAGAGGTCAATGAATTGGGCATGCAAATTAAAAAACTAGAAAGTGAACAAATTAAAAATCCTCAGATGAAGACTAAATTAGAGATCCTAAAAATCAAAGGAGAAATTAATAAAATTGAAAGTCAAAGAACTATTGATTTAATAAATAAGACTAGAATCTAGTACTTTGAAAAAACAAATAAAATCAACAAAGTACTAGTCAGTCTAATTAAAAAAAGGAAAGAAAAAAACCAAATTGACAGTATCCAAGATGAAAAGGGAGACCTCACCTCTAATGAAGAGGAAATCAAGGCAATCATTAAAAACTACTATGCCCAATTATATGGCAAAAATATGGCAATCTAAGTGATATGGATGAATACTTACAAAAATATAAATTGCCTAGACTAAAAGAAGAAGAAATAAATTACCTAAACAACCCCATATCAGAAAAAGAAATTGAACAAGCCATCAAAGAACTCCCTAAGAAAAAATCCCCAGGTCCAAATGAATTCACAAATGAATTCTATCAAACATTGAAAGAACAGCTAACCCCAATACTATACAAACTATTTGACAGAATAAGCCAAGAAGGGGTTCTACCAAACTCCTTTTATGACACAAACATGGCACTGATCCCAAAGCCAGGCAGGTTAAAAACAGAGAAAACTATAGGCCAATCTCCCTAATGAATATAGATGCAAAAATCTTAAATAGGATACTAGCAAAAAGACTCCAGCAAGTCATCACAAGGGTTATCCACTACGATCAGGTAGGATTCCAGGATTGCAAGGATGGTTCAATATTAGAAAAACCATCCATATAATTGACCATATAAACAAGCAAACTGACAAAAATCACATGATTATTTCAATAGATGCAGAAAAAGCCTTTGACAAAATACAACACCCATACCTATTGAAAACACTAGAAAGTATAGGAATAGAAGGGCCTTTCCTAAAAATAATAAACAGTATATATCTAAAACCATCAGCAAACATCATCTGTAATGGGGAAAAACTCAAAGCCTTCCAATATAATCAGGAGTCAAACAAGGATGCCCATTATCACCTTTATTATTTAATATTGTGCTAGAAACACTAGCAGTAGCTATTAGAGAACTAAAAGAAATTGAAGGTATTAAAATTGGCAATGAGGAGATCAAGCTGTCACTCTTTGTGGATGATATGATGATTTACTTAAAGATTCCCAGGGAATCAACCAAAAAGCTAATCGAAATAAATCAACAACTTTAGCAAAGTTGCAGGATACTAAATAAACTCACATAAGTCATCAGCATTTCTATATATCTCCAACCCAGTTAAGCAGCAAGAATTAGAAAGAGAAATCCCATTTAAAGTCACCCAAGACAATATAAAATACTTTGGAATCTATCTGCCGAGACAAACACAGGAACTATATGAACACAACTACAAAACACTCTCCACACAATTAAAACTAGATCTAAACAATTGGAAAAACATTGATTGCTCATGGGTGGGAAGAGCTAACATAATAAAAATGACCATCCTACCCAAAATTATCTATCTATTTAGTGCCATACCCATTGAACTACCAAAAAAACAATTTTACTGAATTAGAGAAAACCATAACAAAGTTCATTTGGAAGAATAAAGGATCAAGGATATCCAGGGAAATAATGGGAAAAAAATACAAAGGAAGGTGGCCTTGCAGTCCCAGATCTCAAACTATATTATAAAGCAGCGGTCATCTAAACAATTTGGTACTCTCTAAGAGACAGAAAGGAGGATCAGTGGAATAGACTTGGGGTAAATGACCTCAGTAAGACAGTCTTTGACAAACCCCAAAACCCCAGCTTTTGGGACAAAAATCCAGTATTTGATAAAAACTGCTGGGAAAATTGGAAGACAGTGTGGGAGAGATTAGGTTTGGATCAACACCTCACACCCTACACCAAGATAAACTCAGAATGGACGAATGACTTGAATATAAAGTAGGAAACTATAATTAAATTAGGTGAACACAGAATAGTATACATGTCAGACCTTTGGGAAGGGAAAGATTTTTAAATCAAGCAAGACTTAGAAAGAGTTACAAAATGCAAAATAAATAATTTTGACTACTTCAAATTAAAAAGTTTTTGTACAAACAAAACCAATATAACTAAAATTAGAAGGAAAGCAACAAATTGGGAAACAATCTTCATAACAAAAACCTCTGACAAAAGTCTAATTACTCAAATCTATAAAGAGCTAAACCAGTTGTACAAAAAAATCAAGCCATTCTCTAATTGAAAAATGGGCAAGGGACATGAATAGGCAATTTTCAGTTAAAGAAATCAAGACTTAATAAGCACATGAAAAAGTGTTCTAGATCTCTTATAATCAGAGAGATGCAAATCAAAACAACTTTGAGGTTTCACCTCACACCTAGCAGATTGTTCAACATGACAGCAAAGGAAAGTAATGAATGCTGGAGGGGATGTGGCAAAGTAGGGACATTAATGAATTGCTGGTGGAGTTGTGAATTGATCCAACCATTCTGGAGGGCAATTTGGAACTATGCCCAAAGGGCGATAAAAGTCTGTCTGCCCTTTGATCCAGCCATAGCACTGCTGGGTTTGTACCCCAAAGAGATAATAAGGAAAAAGACTTGTGCAAGAATATTCATAGCTGTGCTCTTTGTGGTAGCCAAAAATTGGAAAATGAGGGGATGCCCTTCAATTGGAGAAAGGCTGAACAAATTGTGGTATATGTTGGTGATGGAATACTATTGTGCTCAAAGGAATAATAAAGTAGAGGAATTCCATGGAGACTGGAACAACCTCCAGAAAGTGATGCAGAGTGAGAGGAGCAGAACCAGGAGAACATTGTACACAGAGACTGACATGTTGTGGTACAAGAGAACATAATGGACTTCTCCAGTAATGGCTTTACAATGTCCCTGAACAACCTGCAGCAATCTACAAGAAAAAAAAAAAAAAAACATCCTCAATCAGAGGACAAACTGAAGGAGTAAAAACACTGAGGAAAAGCAACTGATTGACTACAGAGGTTGAAGGGACATGATCGAGGAGAGATGCTAAATGAGTGCCCTAATGCAAATACCAACAACAAGGAAATGGGTTCAGAGCAAGGACACATGTGATACCCAGACGAATTGTGCATCGGCTAGGGAAGGGGGGAAGGGTTGGAGGGGAGGAAAAGAAAATGATCTGTTTCCAATGAACAATGTATGAAAATGACCAAATAAAATAATGTTTAAAAAATCTGAAAAAAAATATTTTTGGTCTTAGCCAATTCAGGACTATGTTTTGCTTGGTAGGAAATTTTGTTACAAGGGCTTTCTTTTTTCTCTCTCCATCCCAGCCCCAGTCTCAAAGGAACAAGCAAAAGGGGGTAAATGCTCATCAACTGAAAATAAAGTAATTTTAATACAAAAATTTAAATAGAATAAATGCTGTATAGATCCCTTCTTCCAGTGACCATTTCTGATCTTCTAGAGTGATGGCAGTTTGTGTCTGAGCCTAGGGCAAAAAGGAAAAAAATAGAGTCCCTGTCATTGTTCTCTGTCAAAATCAATTACACAGAGATCACTATCAGAAGAACAGATTCATATATTTCAAGTTTGCTGTTTATATGTAAGGACCTTCTGGTGTCAATCTTGACATTTATGAACTCCATGCCTCAAACACAGAGGTCAAAAGCATGTGTCATCAATTTCTCACCTGTTCCAAGCAGGCAGAGAAAAAATATCCCTTCACCTCCTCTCCTCCCCTTCCTTCCAATTCTTCTTGGAAAAAATGGGTACAGAGAAAAAATGTGTTTGAAAGTTTGAAATAAATGTATCCATGAAGTTGTTATGAACTTGTTTTCTTAGATGTTATCAGAATTAACATAATTTTCAACTAACACTGAGTAACCTTCTATCTCTGAGGGATGAGCAAAATGGCCCCTAACCCTGTTTAGCTCAAGATAGGATAATAGCAGGTCCCAAAGAATCATTGTGAATGTGATAAGGGACCTTGAATTTATTAATAGTCCAAATTCTTTGTCCAATCTAACAAACCTTTGGAGAAAAAGGAGTGTCATACTTTTAGAGCTCTGTATAGTATAATAAACAAAGCACTAGATGTAGAGTCAAAAGACCTCCTGGTAAATCCTCTCTGTTATGTGTGACCTTAAAAAAAATTATTTAACCTTTTTGCAAGGTACTTTCTTCATCTGGAATGAATGAATGAATAAAAGAAAACCCTTTTATCAAAAAACTCACTGTGTGCCAGATACTGTAGGTATAAATACAAGTAAGCAAGAAGGTGTTTACCTTTAGGAACTAATCAAGGAAGATAATCCACTTAGAAGACTAATGGACAAGGATACATGATTTGGACAGGGAAATCACAGAGAATGGTGATTTTGGTTATACTGAATGGCACATCCTTTCCAAAAATGGTAGTTTTCTCACTGACTGTTATTATTCTCAAACTAACCCTTCCACTTCTGTGTGTGGTGGGGTATAGTGAGAGTAAAGAGAGAGGACCCATGGAGGTATGATGGCTGGGAAGTAGTCAGAGGGTCTAAATCCAGACAAGATAAGGTCAATAGATGTTCACAAATTAGATATCTAGGGTCTCAAGAATTGAGTGCTGTGTTGGAAGTGGGGGCTTAAGTGTAGTTTTGTGGCATTCAGATGACTAGAAAGGGGCAGAGTGTGTTAATGTAAGCTGAGGGGGTTGGACTAGCTGATCACAAAAATCCTTGGAGATTCTAAGTCAATGATGTCAGGATAATAAGATATAATAAGATCTTAATATTTAAAAGTATACCATGTCTAAGGTGGCCTAAGGCACAGAAAGGAGGAATAGTGAAAACATGGCCAATTAAAGCCGAAAATGCTTTTTGTTTTCAAATTTTAAAATCACATAGTCTATACACACCCCATTCCCATTTTATTGATAAGGAAAATGAAGACTGGAGCAGTTAGTTAACCTGCTCAATGCTACATAGATAGTGAGTGGTATATGATTAAGATTATGTGAACTGAAAAGATGGAATGAAAGATAGAGTAGGGAAGGATAGGTGAATTTTTTCCCTTCCTCTCCCTTTTTTGATCATCATTTATATCCTGTCCTCAAATTGTTGGTGCCCCCCATGGAGCCTCTTCTCTTGATTTCTACACGGTCTCTTTCATTGACCTTATCAACTCACATGAGTTCAAAAACTCTAGCCTCTTTCCTGAGCTTTGATTCACATCACCAACTTCCCTTTAGACATTCTAACTGGATGGCATTGGAAAGTTGAAAATTTCTTATGTTCAAGAGAGAAATCATTACCTTTCCCTCCCACACTCTTTTTTCTTCTGAATTTAGCTGTTAACTAGCAAGGGCACCACTACCCTTCTAACCATATCCATTCACAGTTCTGGAATCATACTCGACTCTTCCTTCTCCCTCACATTCCATATCCAATCAGTTGAAAAATTTTATCTTTTCTACCTGCACAACATCATTCCATACTGCTTGGGTTGGCTTGAACCAGCTTTCAAAACTTAACTATTTATCAGGCCTACATCCCAAAGAGATGAAAGAAAAGGGGAAAGGATCAATTTGTACAAAAAATCATAGCAACTATTTTTGTTGTGGCAAAGAACTGGAAATCTAGGGGATGCCCACCAATTAGGGCATGAGTGAATAAGTTGTGATATAAGATTGTGATGGAATACCATTGTTCTATTATAAATGAATGACAAGAAGAATGTTTTCAAAAAAACCTGGAAGACTTATGTGAACTCATGCAAAGTGAAGTGAGCAGAACCAGAATACACAATAATACACAATACATCATACCCAATAATAGCAATTTTTTGAGGATGATCAACTGTGAATGACTTAATTACTCTAATCAAAATGATGATCCAAGACAATCCCAAAGGATTCATAAAGAAAAATGCTATCCACCTCCATAAAGAGACCTTTGAAATCAGATTAAAGCATACTTTTTATTTTATTTTTGTTGAGTTTTTATGTTTTCTTTTGCAAAATGATTAATATGAAAATATGTTTTGCATGACTTCACATGTATAATCCATATCAAATTGCTTACCTTCCCAAGAAGAGAGAAGGAAGAGAATTTGGAACTCAAAAAATTTTAAATGGATGCTAATTTTTCCATGTAAATACTTATCACTTGAATAAATGGTAATTTTTCTTTAGTTTGATCCATTGTACCTCCTCAAGACAGAATCACACTTTAATTTAACTTTGCCATACAAATGAGAAACCATGAAATTCCAAAGATGTTCCTATATCAGGGACTCTCCAACTTCTTTTGGCTTCTTTTTTACTTTTTAAAAAAAATATTCAGGGGGCAGCTGGGTAGCTTAGTGGATTGAGAACCAGGCCTAGAGACAGGAGGTCCTAGGTTCAAATCCGGCCTCAGCCACTTCCTAGCTGTGTGACCCTGGGCAAGTCACTTGACCCCCATTGCCTAGCCCTTACCACTCTTCTGCCTTGGAGCATTGACTCCAAGATGGAAGATAAGGGTTTAAAAAATATATTCAACAGCCAATTAAGAAATTCAATATACCATTAAAAATAATTTTTCTTTGTAAACCACTATTTCTCCTGATATGTCTATCCTTGTCAGAAGGCTGTCAGAAATGGATAGAGGCTCACCCTCTCTCTGTGCAAGGTTTCTTAATGATTTTTTAAATTCCCTTTCAAACCTCCCCCCACTACCCAAAAAGAATAGCTACATCTCTTGGGACATGATCTGAAATCTGACTTATGATCAGCTTTGTAACTATTCTTTTAGCATTCTCCATCTTTCCATGTTCCCCTTCAATTTCAAAGTTCTGAATTTAGCACATGTCACACATTAACTTTTCATCATCTTATCCATTGAAAATGGATTCTACCCTATTCTAGAAAAGAATTAAGAAAAGCATAATGGCTATCTTCAGGTATTTGAAGCTCTGTCTGTTGGAAAACAGATTGAATTTATTCTGCTTGGTCCCACAAGTCTCCCAGATAAAGGTAGAGGTTGAAATGAGCCAGATTTCTGCTAAAATGGATTTTTATAAACTTCATAACCACTGACCCTCTCAGAAATTGGGCTATTATGGTACATAGTAGGACCTCTTTCATTGGAGGTCTTCAAAAGTCTGATGACCACTTGTCATTAATATTATAGAAAATTACATATATATATATATATATATATCATTCTGGTCTTCTGCTTCTTTGTTGTTGAGGATGACATTGCTACTTTAAAATTCTTTTAATTTCTGACACATTGTTTTTAAGTTGTATCAGCAGTAATTTTTTGTCAGATGTATGATGGGATCAGCATAGGGAACTCCCAGTAAAGAAATTCTTTCTCCCAATGAAGGGCAGAACCTGCTCTGCAAATTATTGTCTTAGAGAATTATTTGACAGCACTTAGAGATTAAGTTCAGGGTCACACAGCCAATATGTGGAAGAAATGGAACTAAACTCAAGTCTTCTTGACTTCTTGACTCTCTCCCCACATTCCATCTAGTGAAGTGAGCAGAACCAGATGATTAATTTTATATAAGCAAGAACCAAAGTAAGACAATTGCAAGTATTACCAGGCAGGAAACAAAGACTGAAATGAGGGGAGTAGGAACTTACTAAAAAAAGTAAATGCAAAGAGAACAGTTGTAATTGGACTACATATAAGCATAACCTCCTGTTATTTTCCAAATATTAAAAAAAAAGGAAAAGGAAAACATGTACCACCCCATAAGACCCTAGATCTAGAAGGGACCTCAAAGGACATATAGTCCAAACACTTCATTTAGAGATAAGGAAATTGAGACTCAAAAAAGTTTTATAAAAACTTCCCAAGATCACATATAATGTATAATCAATATTCCATGGAGAAAGTGAATCAAGGTCCTCTGAGTCCAGAACCAATGCTTTTTCCATTTGCTCATTACTTTCCAACCTTCAATTATGCTGCTCTTCAATGTTGTCTTTCTTTACATCATTGTAGTTACTTTCTTGACTGTCCCTTTGATGTTCTTTCCTTAATGCCCCCCACCATCCTTTTCTATGTCTTTTAAAAAACTTCTACATTCTGTATTAATATCAACTCTAAAACAGAAGAGAGTCAAAGGCTGGGCAATTGGTGGTAAATGATTTGTCCAAGGTCACCCAGCTAGGAAGTATCTGAGGAAAATTTGAATGAACCCTGGTCCTCACAACTCCAGTCCTGGCACTCTATCCTTTGTGCCACCTAGCTGCCCCTCTATGTCTTCATAAATTTATTTTCTCTTTCTGTCTAGGAATTCCCAAAGGATCATCAATGGCTCCACAATCACAGATAAATTGATCAATCACTAAGTCACTAGATAAGCATTATTGAAGTTTTGAATCAATAGAGGTTAAGAGGCTTAGCTTGGGCATAGCACTAGCAAGTATCTGAGGTAGAAGGATTTGGACCCAAGACTTTCTGATTCCAAGTACAATACAATCTGCTATGCCACACAACCTTTTCAAAATTTAGTTCAAAATACACTTCTGTAGGAGGCCCTTTCAGATTCTTCATCCCAGGTGCTAGTGACTCCCAAAGTTACCTTGGATTTTTAAAAATGTATTTTGAATATGCATATATGTGTATTTATATTCATATATATCTATTTACACATGTGTATATAAACATATATGCATAGGTATTTACATCATATGCCTACATACTCATGTACATATATGGAGATGGATAACTAGCCTTGAAACTAGGAAGATCTAGGTTCAAGGTCTACCTCCAAAACATTCTAACTAGGTGTCTGGGCATGTCAATTAATGTCTTTGTAACCCAGGCACCTCTCTAAGATGAAAAGCTAGAGATTAGGTGCTGATTTGTATTGGCAGAGTTTCTTTTTCTTTTTTTCTTCCAGTGAGAGATAATCATGCTTCAATCTACACTCTGATTTCATCAGTTCTTTCTCTGGATGCGAATAGTATTTTTCATCATGAGTTCTTTGGAATTGTCTTGTATCATAGCTAAACCATTCATAGTTGATTATTGTACAGTACTGCTGTTACTAAATGCAACATTGCCCTGGTTCCACTAATTTCATTTTGTATCAGTTCATGTAAACCTCTCCAGAATTTTCTGGTTATCCTGCTCACAATTTCCTATTGCACAGTAGCATTCTGCCATAGTCTCATACCACAGATTTTTCAACTGTTCCCCAATTGATGGATATTCCCTTAGTTTCCCAATTCTTTGCCACCAGTAAAAAAACGCTGCTATGACTACTTTTGTACAAATAGGTCCTTTCCCCTTTTTAAAAATCTTTTTGGAATACAATAGTATTGGTCATAGTATTGTTGGATCAAAGGTTTTGTAGTTCTTAGCCTTTTAGGCATAGTTCCAAATTGATTTCAAGACTAGTTGGAAGAGTTCACAACTCCTTTTGTGCATTAGTGATAAGAGTTTCTTTATCCAGAGTTCTCCATACCAGTGAAACCACAGGTCCAATCCCTATCCACTGGCCCCCATATGCACATGATTATGAGTGTCTGAGGTCAATTAGGTAGGACAGTGGAGAGAGAATGCCAGGCCTAGAATCACGAGGGCCTAGGTTCAAATTTAGCCTCAGACATTTCCTACTGTGTAATAACCCTGGTTAAGTCACTTAACCCCAATTGATTAGCCCTTGCCACTTTTCTGTCTTAGGATAGATACTAAGACAGAGGGTAAAGGTTTAAAAAAAAAGAGTTTCTGGCACATTGTAGGTATTTAAAAATGCCTATTTGTTGATAGATGGCTGCAATATTCTTTACATTGAAATATTAGTTAATTATACTTAGATACTACAATTTATTTTGACATGAAAATCATGTATATCAACCCTAAGAGGACAGCAGCAATGCCATCCATTGTCCTGAGCTCATCTACCCTAATTTATTTCAACAGTTCCCAAGCATTGTTCACATAGTTTGTTGTGATTTTTTTTTTGTGTGTGTGTGATATGCTGGTGGTAATTTTGCTTCTGTGATACAAGGAGCCCATTTCAAGTTCAACATCCCCTATCCACCTTGATCTCACTTTCAACACTGACTTCCAGTTTTCTCTCTTCTATTTAAAAGGTTGGGCTTTTTTTTCCCTTTCATATATATTCAGTCATACTGGTTTGCATTTTCAAAGTCAAATCTCATTGTTATTCTTTCCCTCGGTCCTTTTGTATCCTTTCCCTGATATCCCTGGTATTCATAATATCTCCCAAATGAGTACCATCTGTGAATTTCATCAGCCCGCTGTCTATTCCCCATCCTAGCTTATGAATGAAGATGTTAAATAAGGGAAGACATCACAGGCCAGACGTTCCCTGCAGCCCCCCATGAGGAGCCTGGTCTGCTGTTTATGACATTTCTTCACTGGTGTTCATTACCCTTTGTTTAAAGTCCTTCAGGTAATTTTCAACCCCAAATGATGAAACTTTGCCCTAAAGAATTGGAAGTTTGGCAAATAAAAGCCCCATGTAAAGCTAGCTAGCCTACTTTTTGAGTAGCTCTGAGGCTTAGAAAACAGTTATCTGACTTTCCCTTCCACCCTACACCTATAACTGATATTTTCTGTGCATTATCATTATCTAAATTGGGTCTTTGAGCCTCCCATTGACTGGAATCCCTGTGAAGACAGGAATTCACTTGCTGCTAATTGATTTTGTGTCTTCCCCAGAGTCTACTTTAAATGGAAATTAATCATTCTTTTTTAATTAATGAATCACCACGGATGGGTAGTCTGGATAGATAAATGAATAGTTGGATTGATAAATGGATGGAGGAAGGGAGAGAGGGATGATAAATAAATAGATGAAGAGAGGGAGGGGAAGGGAGAGAGACAGAGCCAGAGAGAGAGAGAGAAGAGCCTTAGGTTCATAGGACCACAGATATAAAGTTGGAAGTGATCTTAAAACCCCTCATTATACAGCTGAGTAAATTCAGATTCAAAGATCTTATCATTTCTCAAGGGGGACATGTACAAATGAGAGTGGGGGGAGGAATATAGGGGAAAGGGTAGAGTTCAAAAGCTGAAAGTAGTCATGGGTGACCAAGGCTTAGTTCCAAAGGGAAAATATTCCCTAGGGTGGGAACTTGCATTCTTCTTTAGAAAAACAATAACAAAACATTTACCTCCAATCTTAGAATAAATACTATGTATTTGTTCTGAGGCAAAAGAGCAGTAAGGGCTTGGCAATGGGGGTTAAGTGACTTGCCCAAGGTCACACAGCTAGGAAGTGTGTAAGGCCAGATTTAAACCTAGGACCTCCCATCTGTAGGCCTAGTTCTCCATCCACTGAGTCACCCAGCTGTCTTCAAATGTGTATTCTTCAAATGAACCAGGTATGAGTAGAGTCTGATAGGAAAGGAGGGCTCACAAGGTGAGAGTGGTTCCCTTGTAGTTTCCAATAAGACTATAATATGGCTCCTTTAGGATGGGTTGGAGGAAAGGGTGGTAGCTACATCTGGGAAGACTCAAGGTTTGAAAACCTAAGGATGGAAAAGTAGTCTGGGTCTACAGAATATAGACTCTGTGTGTATGTGTGTGTGTGTATTTTGATAGCCCTCTTAGCCCAATTATTAGCTATGTAATAAATATTTAATCAATGTTTGTTGACTTATTTTATGTTCATGCCATCTTTGCAGGCTAAGAATCTTTTTTTATTCTAAAGTCATAGTTCTAGAGTTGAAAGGGAACCCAGAAGCCCTCTAGTACAACCCCTCATTTTACAGATGGAGAAACTGAAACCTAGCAAGATGAAGTAACTTGGCCAAAATCACACTGATACCAGTGCATTAGTTCTCCTTTACACCTTTGCACCTCTAATAATTTGATAAGTATGGAATCTGTGTCTTCATTTAGATCACTGATAAAATTTTGATTAGCTCAGGACCAAGGAAAGATATTTAGGGTGCTCTACGAGAGAACTCCTCTTGATAAAATTCCTAAGATGTTATATTTTTAAGCCCTCTATTGAATTCATAAGAATCGATACATAGATGATTTTCAGGCTCTGTAGATATCTCCTTTTAGCTCTCTCTAAAAAGCATTTTGTTTTGTTTTGTTTTGTTTCCATAAAGGTTACTTTCTCTACCTACCACCTTAATGACCAATAATTTCTTTAATTTTTCATATTTCTGTTCCCTACATAGGCACTTGATAAATGTTTGTTAATTGACTAATCACTATTTTTAATCCAGTATTTTGTAGGTGACCACCTTATCAATATGTAAGTCTCATCATAGTGGGAATCCCTGCTGTAAGCGCTCCCTCCATAAAGGCAAATTGAAAGTTATCAACAAGTGAAGTCAACATGCACTTCATAATAACAACAATAACAACAATTAAAATTTATACAGCACTTTAAGTTGTACAAAACTGTTTATAAATGCTATCTCAATTTATCCTCACAATAATCCTGGGAGAAAGATGTTATAATTCTCATTTTACAGGTGAGAAAAACAAAGCTAACAGTAGTTAAGTGAATTGTCCAGGATCACATAGCTAATAAGTATTGGCCTGAATATGAACTCAGATTTTTTTGACTCTGCATCCAGTGTTCTATCCATTATATTATTTAGCTGTATTGTTCTTGTTGTTTTCATTATTGTTACTGCTACTTTTTTTTCCAAACCATTACCTTCCAACCTTCCATCTTAGAATCACTGCAAGAATAAGTTACAAGAAGCAGAACTCAGAATAATTTATACAAGGAAACAACATAAAGAAAAGCAATTTTGAAAGACAAGAAATCTGATGAAAGAAATGACAAATGTTTCTAGAGGACCTCTGAAGCACATTATCCATCTCCTGAGAGATGATTCACTTAGTCTACAGAAATAGACATACACATTTGGACATGGCCGCCATGTTGATTTGTTTCATTTTATTGTGTTAATTTATTGAAAAAGTCTCCCAAATTTTTTTTTAAGATTGGGGAGAGTAGAAGTTAGCAATAATGATACCAAAAAATAAAAGGGTCATTGAAAGAGTTAAAATGAATAGAAAATAAGTTTAGGTGAAAGCATAGACAAGTAGGACAGTTTTGAAAGTAATGTGTTGAACTCATTTTTTTAAAGCCATATGTAGATTAATGTTTTAATAATAAAATCCTCTTTTTTGTGTTCTGCTCTGTTTAAAAAAAAAGAAGAAGAAGAAGAAGTTACAAGGCAGAAGAGTAGTAAGGGCTAGGGAATTGGAATAAAGTGATTTGCCCAAGACCATATAGCTAAGAAGTATCTGAGGCTATATTTGAATCCAGAACCTCCTGTCTCCAGACCTGAGCCACCTAGCTGGCACTATTACTACTATTATCACTACTACCACTACTAGTACTATGGTATAGACATGCCTATAGGTACTGTGCTAAATGCTGAAAATACAAAGAAAGAATAAAAAACCTTTTCTTAAAGAGCTCCCAGTCCAGTTGGGGAGATAACATGTAAACAATTATGTACAAACAAGATATAGACAGGATAAATTGGGAATAATCACCACGGGAAGGCATTTGTCTATAATTTCTAATCTTTGAAGAGTTGTCTGAAGCTCAAGGGAGATTCACATATCTAGAAAGTGACAGAGGTGGTGTTTGAACCTAGGTTTCTCCCCCATTCCAAATTCAATAATCTATCCAAATTGCCCATTGCCTTTTATAGTTAATTATTATAGGCTATAAAGAAACACTTTTTTCCTTTCCTTCTGTGTCTAAGCTAATTTAAAATACCGCAAAATTCCAAAATGTTCTGCTGATATTTTGCCATGTCTTTTTTTTCCTCATTAGATTACTGGCAAATATTTATGAGGGGAAAACTGCTGAGTATTCATACACACAAGCACACACAGATTCTTTTGCAAATTCTGGATGATTTCAGTTCCTACGAGACACATTTCTACTTCCCCTCATATATACTTTAATGAGAAAAGTGACATAATCTAGGAACTGGAAGAATAGATTGCTGGGTTGTGGTTCTCAACCCATTTCTTTCCATAGCTCACTGTGTGTCTAAACCCTTCAAAGTAATGGTAACACCTTCTCTATAACCACTTTGCAGAGCACCTCCAAGACTTAATTACTATGATATCCAGGCAGAGCAGTACAATGACAAGAAAGAAGGAAAAAAAAATACCTGGGCATCAATTTCAGCATCTCTGTTCATTTGTTCAGTGCCTGCTTCTGGGCATGTACAGGCTGCATGACTTTGGCAGGGATTTAGAAGAGATGATAAAGTTGATTTAAAGTCAAGGGACCTAGATTCAAATCCCATGCCTTCCACTTATTATCTGTGAGACCTTGACCAAGTCTTTCAGTAGCTCATGGCTTCACTTTTCTCATCTTTAGAATGACAGGGCTACTGAGAGACTCAGGATAAAAAAAAAAACAACAACTAACAAACAAAAAACAACAGGCTGTCCACAGCCAAAGAAGGAACTGTTGGAATCTGATCACAGATCAATGCATGCCATCTTTCACTTTAGTTCCCTCATGAGCTTTTTATTGTATATGTGATGTGTCTTTAGTTACAACATAGGGAATTCTGAATGAAAGCACTGATACAACCTATATCAGACTATTTGCCTCCTTGGGGAGGGAAAGGATAGAGGAAAGGATAGAATGTGAATCACAAAATGTCTGAAAATAAATGTCAAAAATTGTTTCTACATGTAATTTTAAAAATAAAATTCAATTTGAAAAAAGAATGACAGGGATGGATTAGATGGCCTTCAAGTTTCCTTTCAATCAATGGTCCTGTAATCATCCTATTTTTGTAAAGCACCTTGAATAAATAGGTTACATCTGTATATTATGTATGTTTATATAGTCTGTCTCTCTCTTGCTCTATCAGCCTTTCTCTCTTCCTTTAACCTTGTCTTCTTATTTCTCTCTCTTTCCTTCCTATTCCCTCTTTCCTGTATCTTTTCTTTTCCATTTCTCCCTCTCCTCTCCCATCTTTCTCCACTCTCATCTTCTCCCTTTTTTCACTCTCTCTCTCCCCTCTCTCTGATATCAGCAAGCTTTATATTTTCCTTCCTTCCTAAACAAAGGTTGTATCCTAGATATTCAATATTAGCTGCTATTATTAGAATTGGTCTTATTGCTCTCATTTCATTTTGCTTAAATGTTTTATTATATTTGTCCAACTGAGTGTGATTATTTCCCAGAATAAGGGAGCATATTCATAGCCTTCTCCTGTCTCAAACTGACAGAAGACTTAGCGTTTTCCCTGGGCACCTCTGTCACTGATTCAAGTATCATTCTTCCATACACACCCCTCCATTTTGTGCTATCCATTTCTTCCAACTTTAAATATTATTTCAAACCCCAGAAGGCTTTATGAGCTTAACCACAAGCTCCATTTAAATAGGCTTGCTCCTAGTTCACTGTCTGGCTGTGTTTACCCATTATTCATTGTACAGATGAATGTTACTCCCCTCTCCTCCCCCTCCCCCCAACTCTGGCTGCCCCTGACTCAGCCCCAGTGATGATAACCTTACTTAAATGTACAAACAGTACAATGTAGTGTTGTTCATTATTACAGATTTGAAAGATCAAGCAGATAATTTTTCCTCATTTATGGAGGAGAATAAAGACCTCTTGAGATCATTTTTTAAACTAAAGGATACATTAGTCCTTCATGTTGCATATCCTTTTCAATATTTGGCAGTTTGAAGAATTATGCTTCTAAGTTAAACAGAGAAAGAAAGACCTGCTTTCTCAATCACTGCTCCCTTCCTTTTAGAAAAGAACAAGGCAGCTAGCACTGTGCTCTAAACAGAGGAAGGAAGGAAGGAAGGAAGGAAGGAAGGAAGGAAGGAAGGAAGGAAGGAAGGAAGGAAGGAAGGAAGGAAGGAAGGAAGGAAGGAAGGAAGGAAGGAAGGAAGGGAAGGGAAGGGAAAGGAAGGGAAGGGAAGGGAAGGGAAAAAGAGGGAGGGAAGGAAAAGAGAGAAAAGGAGAAACAGTAGAAGGAAGAAGGAAGGAACATTTATAATAAATACAATAGGAAATCAGTCCACTTAAAGAAAATCCTGAATAGACTTCATTGCCATTGTTAAGGCAAATCATGATTTTCTCTGCAAGTAGTAGTGTTGGTTTTTTTTTTTTTTTGCCTTTTAAAACATGATTTTGAAAAGTCCAAGAAGGACTTCATTAGATTACCATAAGAAGCCACGACACCAAAAAGCTTAAGAACTCCTTCTCTGGGAGGCTAAAGACAGTGAAGATCATCTTATTATTTGACCAGTGCCTTAGTACTTTTCAAAATATCTGCACACTGTTCAATAATATAGACAATACTGGTTCAATTGCACTAATAAGAATCCTGGGGGGTGAAGGGGTACACATCTAATGATGTCTAAAGAACCCTGAGTGTAGATACCTTATCTGAATTTCTTTACCTTGATGCTGTCACAATCACTTTTTACTTTAATTTCATTGTATGTGAAATGGGTATAAAAGAACCTTTTGCAAACATGAGAGTACTACATGATACTGTAGTTAACAGGCATCCAACTCAATAACCCTAGAGTAGGTAGGGATCAGGGTAGGGACCTAGGGTCATGGAACTCATCTTTAGCAAATTACTTAATCTCTCTTGCATTCAGATTCCTTGTGTGTCAAATAAAGTAATTGAACTAGACCTTTAGAGACTCCTCTAGTTTTATGATCTTTTTTAAAAAAACATGTTTCAGCAGGAGTTAGAGATCTTCTAGTTCAAACTCTTCATTTCATAGACAAGAAGACTGAAAACCAAAGAGGATATAGCAACTAGTAATAAAGTGATATTTTAAAAATTCAACACAATCACACAAAGGAATTCTTCAATAATTATGTAGCAGCCCTCCCTTTCCCTTCCCCCCACTTTAAACATGAGTCCCTGACAGCTATATGCAAGGTCAAGGCATACTTTGGATCAGTGTCCTCTCAAAATCATAGGTTATAAGCCCTCAGTGACATTTCTTTTTCATCAGACAAACCAGAGCACAGATGAATTCAAAACAAAAGGCAGTTAATTAATATAGAATTAGTAAAGCAAATAATGAGAATTTTATCATACCCATTAAGGTAATATTTTCTGAAAGACTCAGAAAGAGAATACATACAGCCAGCGAGTATAGGTGGGAGAATCCTTTAAATAGGACAACTTATGTTCCTAGTGTTTTCTTCCACCTAGAACATTTCTCTGACACTTGATGCTTTCCTTTGGAGCTCCTGGGGTTATCTATTGATCAAGTGAAGTCATCTTTTGGGATACTTTCTCCATTAACCTGTGAAATGCATTTTTTTTCAGATGGTTGAACAAACATCTTCTGGGTTTATTGCTCTGGATTTTCCTAAATCTTCAATAAGGAAACTTGGTTCCCAGAATTTTAATTCCTCTTCTACTTCAGATTCATAAGAAAGAAATATTCTCTTTTTGGTTCTGGTCAAAAATTCTTTCATGGTAGGAATTGGGAGATATGGGACAGATAATTATATCATCATACCAAAAGGAAAAAGAAATTTAAAAATCATAGAGAATTGTCTACATAAACATCACATTGAAATTACAATTATATTATATCATAGTTATATAATTTTATATCCTTAGTAAAGCTATGGACAAGGTTTATTGGAACATTTGCAAGAAGGTTGTTCATTAACTACACTACATTTCCCCTCCATTGAGTATAAACCAATCAATACCATATCTTTCTTTCAGTGCCTTTTTCTGTGTAGGAAAATCTTTTCTTCTAGCTTATTGTTACTTCTGCTACTATTTCTGCTGCAATAACTCCTGTAGTCAATATTCTATTATTTGATTAGGAAGGGGGAAGATGCCACTTCCCTTCTGAGATCTCTTAATTCACTCTTACCAAAGGAAAGAAGACTATATCATAGGAGGCTATACCATGTCAGACACAGGATTGTCTAGAAATTCATATGGGAGTTATGGAACGTTTCTCCCACTGACTCTCTGAAACTGAGAGTGTAGTATATCTCAAGGCTGGCAAGAAGAGACATGAGAAGTGGGACAACTAGATAGAGAGAGCCAGGTCTAAACACATGAGGTCCTGGAATCAAATCTGGCCTCAGATACTTCCCAGCTGTGTGACCCTGGGCAAGTCAATTAACCCCAATAGCCTAACTCTTACTACTCTTCTGCCTTGGAACCAACACACGATATTGATTACAAGACAGAAGGTAAGTGTTTAAAATTTAAAAGAAGGAAGAGACCTGAGAAGCAGAGGTCACCTCTTAAGAATATCCAAAGAATTATTGTTCATCAGGCAATCAAAAGGGTCT
The DNA here is from genome assembly GCF_027887165.1 of Monodelphis domestica. Taxonomy (NCBI): domain Eukaryota; kingdom Metazoa; phylum Chordata; class Mammalia; order Didelphimorphia; family Didelphidae; genus Monodelphis; species Monodelphis domestica. The sequence goes on from NC_077231.1 coordinate 82,049,013, forward strand.
TCATGTCCAACAAGAAATAGAGAATATCTGTGAGGGTTATCAAGTCAAGGGAAAGAACTCATCATGTGTCCCCAAGGGAGATGTGGTACATGGGACAGGCTGAGCAAAGATCTAGAGACAGGAGATGGAAATTCATATACAGAGAGCAGTAAGAAGGTCAGTTTAGTTGGAATGTAGAGTGTGTGAAGAGTAATAATGGGAAAAAATCAAGAAAAGGTTAGTCCCAGATTGTGAAGAACTGTAAATAAAGTAAAATTTGTCATTGTTGCTACCTGCTAGTTTCAAGATTGATAAAAACAGGGTTATAAATGTAAGCATGTTTATGCAGCCACCTGATCAACAGAGGAATTTATCAACCCTGGAAAAAAGAAAGATGGTCTATGCCATCCACTGTATATCTTCCACTGCGGGTCAGTCTACTGATCTGACTTTTGGCAAAACATCCCATACCTGGCTACAGAAAGAAGAAAAAAATACTATACCATACCAGTAGTGATTGAAACCAAGCAGTGGAAGGAACCCATCATAGTTAGGAATCCCTCATTGGTTGACAAAAGCAAAAACAACAAAAAACAAACAAACAAAAAAACCCACTCATAATCATTTTAATAGCATGTTTTTTCAGTAAAAACTTTAAGAAAAAAAATTAAATATAACTGGCAGTTACAGGATTGAGAAGAACAACTGAGACATATAAGGAGAATATTCCACAACCACTTTAGGTAATGGAGTTAAGGAAGAATCCTAAAAATGAATCTCAAATAATTTTACCATTTTCATCATTATACTGAATTGAATGTCTGCCTCAAAACCCACAATCTGAAAAATATTAATATTGGATTCATTTTATAGTTCACTGCTGGTACAAATATCTAACTCAACCCAAATTCATACAATCTTTCCATTTATTGATGTGGGTTCTATAATCTAATCAGTACTACCACTGACTCTGAAAAAAGGGTGTGTCAATTTGACTTCTGTTTGTTCACTTACCTTCCCTGTGTTTCCACATACCAAAACGTCCTTCCTACTTATCAGATAGAATGTGTGTTATATCTTCCTATTAGAATCAGCTCCAGGTCAGTCTGGCTCACTATTCCTTATTTGAATCTACTTAGATTAATATGGTATCTGACACATGAGTGTTTAATGAATGCATATTCATTCATTGATTCTCCCATTCATGCATTTATTTAGTCTCACTTTTTGATGTATGATCCATAATATAGTAGAAAAAGGCAGCTGGAGGGTTCAGTGATTAGAATGCTGGCCCTGGAGTCAGGAAGGTTTGAGTTCAAATCCAGCCTCTGACACTTACTAGCTGTGTTACCCTGGGCAAGTCACTTAACCCTGTTTGCCTTGGTTTATTCATCTAAAAATGATCTGGAGAAAGAAATGGCAAATTAGTCCACAGTCTTTGCCAAGAAAACTCCAAATGGGGTAACAAAAAGGCACACATGACTAATCAAGAAAACAATAGTGGGAAAACTGAGTGGTTTTAGAGTCCAAAGATCTGTGTTCAAATTTAGCTTCTAAATCTGGGATGACCATTTATTTTACACAGTCTGAAATAGTAGACAAGAAATTGGGATTTTATTTCCATTTCCAACTTTCCATTGGGTTTCCCACCTGATTTAATTCTGTTTCTTCTAGTGGCAGCTAAGTGGAACAATGAACAGAACACTAGGCCTAGAGTTAGGAATTTAAATCCAACCTCACTATGTGGTAGGAGGATATGCTTGATAAAATGCCCTACCTATAGGGAATTGGCCTTCTTAGGTTTCTCAGCCCTCACTGCCTTAGAAGGCAGTGTCATTCTCACCTTCCTTACTGAATTCAGGTAATTCAGGTAATTCAGTGTTGCTTCCTTACTGAATTCAGGAAAGGATCAGAATCTCTGTCTGGCAATTCTATCCTTTTACTCCTTTATTACAAGTAAAATTACTTTATTACATTTCACATTCCTTGAGTATTTCATTATGTTCCAATAACAAGCCGGAGTTGTCCTAATGTAGAAGAAATAATTAGTTCCTGTGGGACTTCTCTATGCTTAATGTACTCATCTGCAAAATGGGAGGAGTTGATCTCTATGATTTGTTAGGGTTTTCCCAGCTCTAATCCTATGATCTATGATCCTGTGGCCTCCCTGGGCCTTGGCTATCTCATATGCAAAGCAGAACATTTAGAGTTAGGTGTCTTCTGATGCCCTCTCAACTCTTGATCGATGATCTGTATATATTCTGTCTATAGTTAACGATCAAAGAAAGCACTGTGCTCTCTGAGTGAAGGACAATGATAGTAGCTCAAAAGAAACATGAGAGGCCCAAATTTAGAGACATCTTTATCTAAAATGTTCATATGGGCTATTTGTGCCCAACCTATGGTAAAGCCTTCTGAGCTCATACTGGTCTGACCACTTGCAGTCAGACACACTTATGTGGATCCCACATGGTGATGTCATTTTGGTCCTCTTCAAGTACAAAGGACCAAACCAACAGCTATTAATGTACATATTGTTCCCTCTGCCTCCATTAATGTAAGTTCTTCAAGGACAAGGACCATTTCCTCTTTTTATCTTTATATCCCCAGCTTCCAATGGTTCTTGGAACATCATGGATGCTTCATCAATGCTTTCTGAACTGAACTAGACTGAATTATGACCAGGGCTATCCATCTGAACAGAACAAAGGAGGTGGAGGCAACATGGCAAATGCCTTGAGTAGCAGAATCCCTTCTCTGAAGGATGATAATGTCAAGAAGAAGAGGGACAGTCAGGAAAGAATAGAAGAAGAAGAGAGATATGGGGAGAAGGGAACCATCATTTCCATTGCAGGACTAACCCCAGCCAAACAGACTCTCCCAGCATTTGCATGCTTGGACTCAACCATTAATTGACTAAGCCTGGACTTAGATTTATTTGGGACTAACCATATGTCAAGGTCTTTAATATGTTTAGCCTGTTCTAACATGCTTATTGCCTTGGTTTCTTTCTTTAATGAGGCATTCAATTTTTATCATCTGGGACATGACCCAAAGAACATAATTAATTTAATATCAATATACTGAAGGGATTTTTAAAAATAGTTCTAAGCTACTTACTTCAGGCCAAGGGTCACCACAAACTTGAGGCAACAATACAGGCCAACTTCTCATTACTGTCCACCAGTGATGTATTGTAGAAATCCAGGCATATACTAATCTTGATAATATTTTAAGGGGTACTCAAAAAGCTAACTCATATGATATTTCTTATGACTGGTTTTTGTACCTTGAATTAAATTAAACCTTAACCAAGTCAAATTCCTAGCCCTTCCCTGAGGCTACACTCCCAAGACTGGCCAGTTATCTCAGACTTCTGGTTTTGTCAAGAACAATCAATTAACATCTCTATCAAACAAGCTTAGGTTGGCTGAACTCCTGATTTGGGCATTAGTTATACCTATTGTCTTGGGGTCCCACAGTTTGTATCTTGTGCCATTACCTCATAATGTTAATGTACTGGACCACTTGTCTAATGACCATTCTCCCTTCCCCCTATACTGTGGTTACCCCCAATAAAAATGCCAGTATGTCAGACTAAGGAAGAGCTCTTACCACAGAAGCTCTTCTCCACATGGCCCTTGACCACAGAAGCTCTACGCCATCAGAGCTCTATTCTATAGAAGCTCTATTCCACCAAAGCCAACTTGCTCTCTGACTACTTCATGTCAGAACGTTCTTTGTCTTTGTGTCGTTCTTCTCACCTTATGCTTCTTCCCTTAGACTTTAACCTGTCACCCATTTTTCTCTCAGTCCCTGGTTCCCCTTTCTGAGTGCTTTACCCACTAGGAACTTTTGTGAAGTCAGTGGATGGCTTCATAGATCAAGTTGGATATATTTCTTTTTGTTTTGAAATACCTTACTTTGTCATGGGATGCAGAGGTGTACCCCTGGGGTTCAGGAAGGATACCTTTTGCAAGAATGTAAGACTCTGAAACTTAACTTAAAAGTAAAGAGAGATTTATTAGTAATGTTGAATTTTGGCAAGCAAGACAGCATGAGTGGAGCAACCTGGAAGATTCTGGGATTTTTATATTCTTTTACAGCAATGAGGACTTGACTTTGGTGCAAGGGGTTGGGGAGGTGGTTTCCCTGAAGGCATGGGGTGGTTCTCATGATTTGGAGGAGTGATGGATGAGGTGTCTCTTTGTCCATCTCAAATCAATGGGACAATCTAAGGAGGATAATCCTCCCAAGGTCAGATGTTTTGGGTTGGGAGTCAGAGGGTATATGGGAGCAAAGGAATTTCCCTGTTAATAGTTTGTCTGAGTTTCTGGTGGTACAATATCCATGACACCTCACTCTTAGAATCAACAAGGTGTATTGGGGGTTAAGGGACTTGCCCAGGGTCACACAGGTAAGAAGTGTCTGAGGTCAGATTTAAACCCAGGACCTTCCATCTATAGGCCTGACTCTCATCCTAATGAACCAGCTAGCTGCACCCTCAGATAGATTTCTTAAAGAACAGACTTTTCACTCAACTTCACATCTGATTTAATCCTGACAGCTGGGTGGCACAATGGGCCTAGAGTAAGAAAGTTAAGTTTAAATCTAACCTCAGACACTTCCTAGCAATAACTAAACCCTAGGTAAGTTATTTGATCTCTGCCTTAGTTTCCTCACATATGAAATGGGGATTATAATAGTTCCTAACTCCTGGGATTGTTGTGAGGATCCAACGGAGTAATACTGGCAAAGCTCTTAGCACACAGGAGGTATTTAATGAATGCTATACCCTTCCTTTTCCTGACCATCAGTAGTTTCCGTTTGGTTTTCTGTTTTTAACTCCCTAAGTAAACTGCAAACTATTGTAAAGATTCAATACTTCATTAAGAAAAAAAATCAATTGATCTTAGGGAGAGGGAAGAGTTTTAGGAGAAAGAAGCCTTAGACCTTGGACACCAGACTTCAAAGATGGAGGGGATGAGGAAGAGACTCTATGACACTGGGAAACCATTATCACTGGGAAATCATGTCTAGAAAGCTAGAGCTGGTCTAGGAAGGAGCTTGCCAGAAGGTTCTACTCCTAGCTTCTTATATTTTCCTATTCTAATTGTTCTTACTAATTTGGTGCTAAACTCAATTATTTCTGCTTGTTTCAGGACCACAGTTGCTATGTCTTACAAATTTTGTTACCTGAGTCCTAATCATAGTCTTGTTCATTATTGAGTCTATTATCTTGTAGGACATCCTAAATAGGATGTAGGACAAATAAAATATTCCTAAGTCCTTATGAGAAAGAATGCTATCCACTCTCAGAAAAATAACTATGGGAGCAGAAACACAGAAGGAAAACATATGATTGATCACATGGTTCAATGGGTATATGATTGGGGATGTTGACTTTGAATGATCATTCTAGTGCAAATATTAATGATAAACACTCTGGGAGGGGAGAGGGAGGAGGGGAAGGAAAGAATATGAATCATGTAACCATGGAAAATATTTTAATTAATCTATATTTTTTTAAATAAAGGGATAAAATACAATATTCTGAAGTCCTAAGATCATAGATCTAAAAATAGAAGGGATCTCAGAAGGCATTTGGTCCACTAAGGATAATGACACTGAGGCCCATGGAATTTAAGTGATTTGCCCAAGATTCCACATAGGTAAGTCCATAGGTAACCTGGATTTAAGTCCAGCTTAGAATCACTGACTTGAGAACCATATCATTCCATAATAACAAAATATCATTGATTTATTTTTGAGAAGTTACACAAGATCACAGACTTAGATTTGAAGAGTATATCATAGGCAATCAGTCCAATTCCTTTGACCTGTTGTCCCTCAGTTTCCCTATCTATAAACTAAAGGGGTTGTACTAGATGGTTTCCAATCCAAGATCCTTTTCTACTCAAAATCTTTGCCTATGGGTAGATTAAATGAATATCCTAGTGCAAACATCAGCAACATGGAAATAGGTTCTGGTCAAGGACATAAGTAAAACCCAATGAAATTGCATGTGGGCTGCAGGAAGGGTGGGTAGAGGGGAGGGAGGGAAATAAATGTGATTATTGTAACCAAGGAATAATGTTCTAAATTGACTAAATAAACTAATTCAAAGGGGGAAAAAATTGGTGGGGTCCCCATTTATAAAATAATTAACTGGTAAGTCACAGGGATGATAGTAGCTTTTAAAAATTAAAGTTTAATACATAAGAAAGAAATAAGGAGGGGGGAAAATATATGCCTATGGGCCAGCATTTAGTTTTATTGTTGAAATAAAGTCCTTAGCTTTGTACCAGGAATAATTCAGTTCATCAGCTGTATTCAGTAGATTCTTTTGATTGCTGAAATTGGCTCTGTTATCATGAAAAGATGTTTCTACAGACATATTTCTACTATCGTTACTTTTTCTTTCCCCAGCCAGGTTTCTGTCCTTGACCACAACTCTGGTTGTCAGGTGTAAAGGATAACTTTAGTGTTTTGACTTAAAGTCTAAAATAAGCGATCACCATGGGAAATTCCCACATATGAAAAATACCCAAGTCAGCTGGGATTTATGGAGATTTTAACTAATATTAAATTAATTTTATATTTTTATATTATATATATATGTCATATATATAATATATATAATTATATAAAAATAATAAATTAAAAATTAAAAAGATAATTTAATTAATAAAGAAAGAAGGAATTAAGGGAAGGAGAGACAGAAAGAGAGAGAGAATTAATTTAAACTGCTCTGGCTCAGGCTGAGCCAAGCCTAGTTAAAGCCAAGCCAAGTTAAAGGCCTAGGCCAAAGTGGCCTCCCTGAGCCTAAGGGAGAATGAGTTAGCCTTATTACTCACCACAAGACCATCTCCAAGCAAGCTCCAGTCCTCCACTGATCTCCTCAACTTCAATTTTTCTGAACTTATTTTTTACCCTTCCTTTTAAAGAAAAATTTCTCTCATGTCACCTCCCCTAAATTTTCACGTCTCCCAATCACAGTAGAGACTTTTTTCCAGGACTGCCCATTCTTAGTTCTCATCTTCTTTAGTTCTCACCTTCTCTGGTTAGAGTATATCTTCGGAGGTACTTCACACCTCTTTGTTAAGCTTGCCTTTTGTAAGTTACTTGACCTTTTCAAGTACTAATTTAACCTTTGCAGGTACTTAATACCTTTTTGTGTTAGATCTAAAAATAGATCTAACTTAAGGTTCTAGCTTTACTAAAAGGTATGAGTTAGGGACTTTCATTGTTCAATCAGGAGTTTACAACTTTATCTTCCCCTAAGGCACTGTCTGAGTAGGTGGAGTAATTTTAAAAGTTCCCAATACATTCTTGATTCTTGTTATACCAAGTATGTCCATTGTTACAATAAGGGAATAGCTAAACCAAATCTTCTAAGGTACAGTCTGAGTAGTTTTTAAGATTCACACAGGCCATGTGATTCAAAAGAATGAACTTTCCATGCCATCGCAGAAGGCCCATTGCCAGGGCTAACCTTACACATGGGCAGACCAAATAGTCAACTAGAAAACCTAATTTAAGAGATGCTGAAAAAGATTTCCTGCCATCAAAAGATCTCTCATGAAATTCTATCATTAGGGATGCATTTCTTTGGGTCTCCCTTTTCATAGTATAAATATAGCTAAATTCATTAACACAATAAGTTGTTATTCTAAGAGATAATTGCAGTGGGTTTTAGTTTAATCAGAAGCTTTCCTCCAGAGTACTAATGGAGAGAAATTGCCCTAATGGAATAGGTCAAACAACCAGAGAGGGAGAGAATTTATAAGTTTAAGCAGTACTTGGAGGTGGAGTAGAGGTTGAGAGATACAATTGGGACTCTGGGAAGGTGAGAGTAAAATGAAAAGGGTAAGTTAAAGAGGAATTCAAAAGATGATATTTGAAATCTCCAGGGACAACCTCCACAGTTTTATCCAGGCATTCCCTTACTCAGCAGCTCTCCTTCAAAAATCATACTATGGGGGACAGTAGATGGCTCAAGGGATAGAAAAATCAGGCCTAGAAACAGCAGGTCCTGGGTTCAAATTTGGCCTCAGACACTTCCTAGCTGTGTGACCCTGGGTAAGTCACCGAACCCCCATTACCTAGTCCTTACAACTCTTCTGCCTTGGCATCAATACATAGATTTGAAGATGAAAAGTATGAGTTTGTTTTTAAAGCATACTATGCTGGCCATACTTTACCAAAGAGGGAAATCAAATCCCTTCCAGGCAATAAAAAAAAAAATTATTCTAGGGAGGAAGCTAAAAGGAAAGAAATCTTCATATCAACAGGAGGCAAGAACATTTTCTCTTCTTACTAACTCCCAATTTCATTCCCTACAGTGTTTATTCCTATTTTTGCTTTCCTAAAATCACCAACCATAGCCTCTGCCTCCAACCAATAGCTTAGCCTCCTATTTCATTGAGAAAGCTGAGGGTGTACAAAGAGAACTCTTTGAAATTCAAGCCTTAAACTTCCTGGCATCCTTACCTGCTCTTTTTTTCCATCCCTTTGGTCATATGCCATAAGGAAACTCTTGTCTTCAATAAGACCCTTTATCAATTTATCCCTCTAGCTTCCTCTAAGACTTTGATCTGGGGGTGATTGCTTCTCTTTTATGTAATCTTTCTCCCTCCCTTTTTTTTCTGCCTTTTCCTAACAGGCCTAAAGACTCTTATCATTACCACCAAACTTTTGCAAAAATTACTCTACACCACCTTCTTCCATTTTTTTCACCACCTACTTGCTCCTTCCTCAATTACTTTCCAACTGGATTTGTAATATAGGAGCAGAATGGGGTCCCTCTCACTCTCACTGGGGAACTAGAGAGAGAGGTGTGAAGAAGCTAGAGAAATGGAGAGAAGTAAGAAATTGATCCTTCTTTCTCCTCCCCTTGGGGAATGTAGCACAAACTGTCTTCTAGAGGAGCAGAATATGTCTCCTCAGAGATTAGATTGGAGGTTAAGGATTGAAGGAGAAGGTCCTATAGAATAAATCCTATGCCTCCCTTCTTAATCTTGGTTGTTATAAGAGAGCAGAATAATTCTCCTGCCCATTTTCTCCCTTTAGACCTGAGTCACTATACAGTTTGGTTTGGAGCTGATTCTCCTTCTTGGGGAGAAAGGTAAGGTTCCCCCTGAAGCCTCGATCCCCTTCAATGATGCTAGGAAGCAGACCTGATCTAAAAAAGTTACTTTATTCTAGGGGACACACAAGGCGGGGAGAATGGGGTTGTTGGATGAGGAAAGTGGGAAATGGGAATCCCTATGAACTAACAACTGACCTCCCCCCCAAATCCTGAGGGTTCAGGCTGTTTGCCTGACCCTCTTTTAGTCAGTTGCAGAGTTTGTCCTTCCTCCTGATCTAATCTAGTTGTAAGGTGAAGTTCAAAGACAGGGTTTGGGGGATAAAGAGAGAGGATCTTCTTTAGTAGATGGCTTTCTACAAAGTCCCAAATCTACTTTTATCGTCTTCTGCTGGAACCAGAGGAATTTGGGGTTCACTGGAAGGTAAACAATGTCCAGAGAAGATCTCTATCTCAGAGGCTTCCTCTCAAACCATCCACTCCAGGAGAGCTCCCAAGAAGAAGGGAAGTAACTGTTTTTGAATCCTCACAGCTCATTTGTTCTTTTCCAGGAATCTTGAGTCTTCCTTGCCCTTCCCCTGCTTGGGTTGTTCCTTGGTCTTGTTGGATCTGATTTCCTCTCTTACAGATTTCCCCCTTTGTTTTGTGCAAATTTGTCACACTGACAATTTGCATCTGTTTTGAATACTTTACTTACCTTATTTTATTATTATTATCATTATTAGCACTAAATTTCTATCTCTATTCTATATCCTACATCTCCTTCCCAAAGTAAAACATTTCTTAACCCTTAACTATGTCCTACTCTTAACTTAATTTCTCTTGGCTAATTAAACTATGCTAAGATAGGGTTTCTGGGAAGAGGTTCAGGGTAAGTGTGTTGGTTACAAAGGTTGATACAATTAAATAACTTGGGTTTCAGGATTAACAACAATGCAACAATGTTAATTTAACCCTCTAGTAACAAGATTTTCATAATCTCTAGTTAAAGTAAAATTCTTCTAACTCCTTATGTTATATTATGCTTTCATTACTTTTCTAGCTATTACAATCTCATTAACCTTTTACAATATATAAGTGATATATGTTAATTCTATTCTTTCCCTATCTCTGACTCTAAGTTTTTTGAACTTCCCTTTTCAGCCCTCTATCCCTGATTTAAAAAAGGTTAAGAATGTTAGTTTATCCCTACCCTGTGTTCGTATGTTAGTGCTCTAAATTTTACATCATGTACATGTATGCTCACTGTACAATCATTACATGTGATACATACATATTACATATATACATGAGTTCTGCTTTGGGGTCCACCGGACAGAAAAGTTGTTTTAATTCTTTCCTGCCCATTTCAGTCTTGCAAGAACTTATTTACAAATATATACAATTTTTCATGATCACGGACCTTACTTATCTATGACCAGGTCCCTAAATTAGTGTGTTTTATGTTTATGTTCTAGATATGTTCTGTGGCATGTACATTTTTCTTCCTTCTTATACTGGATTTGTGGGCAGGCTGCATGTGTGTCCTTAGTGTGAAGTTATTTACGGTGATTCATCTTACCTGACATATTTTTAGAAGTTCTTTCCCTATACAGTTCATGATTTGCAGTTCTTTCCTGTGTTCCTTTTGTCCATTTGAAGTCTCCAATGTCCTGGAAGGATTTTTCTGGTCCTGATTCTTCCTCTGTACAAGAAACCAATTTTTGACTGTCCTGCTTGTAGTTTCCTCTCTTCTTTTGCAGGAACATGCATGAATGTAAGATTTGTTGACATTGTATGAGTGTAAGTAAGAGTGATTCAGATTGTGTGAGTGTGGGTAAGACTTAGTGTGAAGATTTTTCCTGTTTTTTTTTTTTTATGATTTGAATGTATGTCATGTTCTTCTTATAGTGTGATTGAGAGTGAGTGAAGCTGAGATGGAGAGTTAGATAAACGTAAAGTTAGATAGATGCAGAGGAGGGATTTATATATTTTTTTCTGATTCTTAGATTAAAATTTGTCTTTCTTCAGTCATTGTTCATATCTCAGCATCACTTTCTTCAGGGTTGTACATAGTTTGCGTTTCCTCATTCCGGTCCATTTCTCTCTGGGTTTGTATTTCTTGTGTGTGGTCTAGGGCATTTTCTGATTCAATTCCTTCTGGGCTAGTTGGGGTAAAGTGATGTTTGACTTGGGAAGCATGGTACATTGGTTCTTTCCCTATGATTTTGATTGCAGTAGATGTTGTGATCGCAACTTGAAATGTTCCATTCTACTTTGGATCTGGTACTGTGCTTCTGGTGAAGTTTTTCACATACACCTTGTCTCTGGGGCTGATGTTGTGTAGTGCAAAGTTTAACAGTACCCTTTGCACCATTAAGCCTAGACTTTTCAGTTCTTTCAGCCTGCCCTGTATATTTGTCAGATAGGTATGTAATTGGCATTCTCCTCCCAGCATGGAAATGTAAAATGGCTTTGCAATCCTGCCATGCCAGAGAAGTTGTCCAAAGATTTATTTCATATGGGGATATGTGCAAATCTCCCCTGGGCTTCATCCTCAGGTGGAACAATGCAAATGGAAGAACTTCTGTCCACTTGAGGTGTGCTTGTGCATATAATTTTCCCAATGCAGTTTTAAGTTCTCTATTCATTCTTTCCACCTGTCCTGAACTACCTGGATGATCCCCCCCCACCCTCTCTTATAGATTCCATCCCACCCTGAGGTTACTGAATAGGATTCTTTGAAAATCAAGAATAATTAGCAGCAATGCAATGACCCAGGACATTCCAGAGGAACATATGAGAAAGAACGCTGCCCACATTCAGAGGAAGAACTTTGGGAGCAGAAACACAGAAGAAAAACATGATTGTTATATATATATATATATCCCCATAGTTTGATGGGGATATGATTGGGGTTTTGATGTTAAAAGATCACTCTACTACAAATGGGTAAAAGTTGCAAAAAGGCAAATTTAGGCTAGATGTCTGGGAAAAACTTCCTTAAAAATAGATCTATCCAGAAGTAGAATGAACTCCCTCAAAAAATGATGGATTTCCCCTCCTTGGAGACCTTTGAAAAGAGGGTAGATGACTGACTATGCCAAATGTCTTATATGTGTAGACTTCAATTGTGTAGGAGTTGGACGAGAAAACTCTCCAATTATGTGATTCCTGTGGGGTACTGTGGCACTGATCAAAACCTGAGTCTGGGTGAAAGGAAATTTAAACCTAGGCTGCTGCTCCAGCATCAAATCAGGCACCAAAATGGTTTCACAGACGGCAATTCTCTCCGTCAACCCTGAAGGAGTTAAACTTTCCTCTTCTGGGAAGCAAAGGAACAGGTAATGCTACTTTCTTCTCTATTTCTGTCTAATCAGAGAAATAGTCTAATGATTCTTTCCCCTTTGGTCTCTACAGAGAAGCCTCAGTGCAAAGGTACCCCGGGTATGTCAGCAGATGTCTCGGAATATTAATATGTTTTTGACACATACTGTCATCAGGTAAAAAAGATAGAAAAGAACAGAGAAGAAAATGAAAGCAAGCCCTCATTCACTGGGTCTTTGTGGTACAGAGAAGAGTGGTTTTTAATCTCGCCATCCTTCTGGTATCTATTTGGAAATGGAGCCCTGTGATGAAATATTTTCTATTTCCTCTTAAGGGTCTCAAAACCACTCAGCACCCCTGCTCCTCTCCCATTCCCAAACACACACCTTCTTCCACCCTTCTCCTCCTCCCAAAGAATCTTCCTCAGAAAGACATTAGTCCTTTTAATTGAACTAATAATAACAGTAATTAGAAGCAGTGTGGTGCTTCTGACCTAAGGTCAGAAAGATCTAAGTCCAAGTCTTACTTCTTACATAGGCTCTGTGGTCCTGAGGAAATCATTTCCTTTCTAAGTTTTTCAATTATGGAGTTACCCATCTGCAGGATTCCATAGTCAGAGGAGATTCCCACATCAACAAGTCAGTGGTCTAGACAACAGATACCTTTTTTAAAAAAGAGCTCACTTTGAAGGAAGCTAGGAGGCTCAGTGAATAGAATACCAGGCTTGGAGTCAGGAGGACATATGTTTGAATCTGACCTCAGACACTTCCTAGCTGTGTGACCCTGGGCAAGTCTTTAACCCCAATTGCCTAACCCTTGCCCTTCTGACTTAGAGCTGTTAATAAGACAGAAGGTAAAAATCTAGAAAGAGCTCACTTTTAAGGAGTTCTTCTGTTTATAAAATGATCACATCAATATTTCAATGTAGGCAATGTGAGTTTATTTTTTAATTTTAGAAGGCTTGGCATTGGAGGAATGGGTACTGAACCTGTGACTTAATCACTATACAAAACTGTTAGAGAAACAAAAACTCCCTCTGCCAATGTAAGTTGTCACCTTTTCTTCACCTTAGAGTCTTGGAGAGGATTTGAGGATTTCTATCCTTCTTTTACAGATAAGGAAACTGAGTCACTCAGTCCACAGAGATGATCTATTGTTAGGTCTTGTCTTTTCAATCTTCACAACATCTCTTTTAGATGTCCTATTCTCTCCATCTACACAGTCACCACCCAGACACAGATCCTCATCATCTCACCCCTAAACTATTGCACCGGCCTGTTGCTTGCTCTTTTTTTTTTTAACCTTTGCCTTCCATCTTGGAGTCAATACTGTGTATTGGCTCCAAGGCAGAAGAGTGGTAAGGGCTAGGCAATTGGGGCCAAGTGACTTGCCCAGGGTCACACAGCTGGGAAGTGTCTGAGGCCAGATTTGAACCCAGGGCCTCCTGTCTCTAGGCCTGGCTCTCAATCCACTGAGCTACCCAGCTGCCCCCCTGTTGCTTGGTCTTCCCCCTTGAGCCTCTCCCCACTCTATCCACTCTCCACCCAGCTGCCAAAGTGTCTTTCCTAAAATACATATCTGACCATGTGATACCCTTAGCTGCCCCGATAATTCAATACACAATATTATTACAATATATAACATTTAAAAATCTAACATACTGTATTATATCCACATCTAATAATATAACATCATCACATCACATATCTTACAGTACATTGTATGATAAGAGCATAGGAGCCTGACCTCAGTCCAGGTCCTATCCTATTTCTGACACATTTTGCCTGTGTGACCAAGGACAAATCATTTACTGTCTCCATACTCTAGGCAACTCTCTAAGACTGGAAGATTCAGAGAAAGCATTGACTTTGGTTGGTAGAGAGAATTCCTTATCAAAGAGATATTGAAAACCATGGAATCACAGGTCCAAGACTTATCCCTAGCTAGAATAGAATACAAAAGAACGGGATCTATTTTCTTTTCATCTAAAAGCCAATATTCCCCAGGTTCCCAAGCAGAACCATGCCTTAACTGTAGCTCTCCTCATGTCAGTTTGGGCTCAGAGGTAAACAGACTTCCTGTCCCTCAACATGTAACTCCATGTAGACATCACCCACAGTGACAGGGCTGACAGTGGTCTCCATATCTAGCTCTTACATTCTGTTTCTGATCAAGTCCCTCTGCCCTTCATTCCCCTGAGTGCTTTGAGCACAGATCTACATATTTCAGTGATCACCTGTCTTTACCCCTTCCCTGATCTCTTGATGTGTCTCTAGTCATGGCAGAGAGGAAGCCAGAAGTCACAAGCAGACCTTGTTATCACAGAGGTTAACACTGCTCTCAGATGCTGTCAACCTTTCCTGTGAATGGGGAGAAACTTGCTAAGAATTACCAGCTAAAATCCATAGAGCTAAGCTTTGTGTGTGTGCTCTAAAGAGTGATTTATCTCGTAACCATAGCTTTAATTCACAATTTCACAATTAATTAAACATCAGCCTAATCATTATACCCACAAAGCATTTAAACTGATGTTGGGAGAATGATGGGGAAATGAATAATGCTTTGAAGATCCATTTCAAATTAGTTATTTGATTAATGAATATCCCACAAGGGCACTGGTGTGATGACCTCCGTTGATGGCTTAAAGAAAGACACGTCTGTTTAGATAATGAGAAGACAAAGTGAGTTTGAGTTATCTCTGAGTGTATGTTGTGTCGAATTACAAGGATTAATCTATACAAAATGGGTTACTTCTCCCCATGGCTGGCTGGAGATAGCACAGACTAGGAAGATCAATAAATAAAGTTTGGCATTTCAAAGATTCCTCCTGATGATAAACCAAGATTTGGGCACAGGCCAGCCACCTACCCATGGCACCTTGGAAGCATAAGCTGTGTCTCAAAGGCTTATGAAAGAAAGAAGCATCTTGTTCAAGATAAGGTGCCTCATGGTGGAAGGGCGTTCTTGCCTCATAAGCTCTGAGTAATCCCTCCTAACCCCGACCTTTCGATTTCTTATATGCCAGAGGAGAAAATTGCTTGTCACTTCCACAACTGCCTTTCTTGCCCAGTATATTTATACAAATAAAAAGGTGCTCCCTTGATTTTATGTTTGTTTTTTTAAGGCCTTTAGTCCCTGTAAGATCTCATGATCAAAACAAAGGATATATTTTTAAGAAGAATTAGAAAAGATGTTGGGAAGGGTAAAGACTAGAAGGAAAGAAAACTCCCCAAAGAAAATGTCTAGTTGTCATCAAATGGCTTTCTATAGCAAGGAAGTACTTATTTCAAACTCTTGAGAGATATTTGGATCCCAGTTTCTTTTAATTCTGCATCAGGCAAAATCTCAGCAATTTCACAGCCAGAGGAAAAATCAGTTTGAGATTTGGGTCCCCAAAGGGCCTTGTGTGGATATGTTTATGATACAATAGGAAATGCAATATTGTGAGTAAACAAAAACAGTATTTAGTAAGTTTTTTCTACCTTTTTTTTTAAATAACCCTTACCTTCCGTCTTGGAGTCAATACTGTGTATTGGCTCCAAGGCAGAAGAGTGGTAAGGGCTAGGCAATGGGGGTCAAGTGACTTGCCCAGGGTCACACAGCTGGGAAGTGTCTGAAGCTAGATTTGAACCTAGGACCTCCCGTCTCTAGGGCTGGCTCTCAATCCACTGAGCCACCCAGCTGCCCCCTTTTTTCTACCTTTTTAATGAAAGGGAAGCAGCTCTCCCAAAGTCCTTAATTAAGGAATTATTAAGACCAATAGGACCACAGTTCATACATATCTGGGGTTAGGGAGCAAGAAGAGGATAGGAATTATTGGGAAAAGACCATGAATTCATATGAATACATGCACCCTGAGGGCAGGGTTTTTTTCTTTTCATCTTTGTATTCTCACCTCCTAACCTAGTGCATAGCACCTAGTAGTCACTTAATATTTTGTTAGAATTGTTGATTTGTTTGATTGTTGAATTAAGAGGTACAAGGAAAGAACAATAGTACAACTGAATGAGTATTGGATTTCTAGTCAAAGGACCTGAGTTCAAATCTTAGCTCCTCTACTTCCCGTTATTATTCAGTCATTTCAACTCTTCCTGAGCCCATTTGGGATTCTCTTGGCAAAGATATTGGAGTGATTTGCCATTTCCTTCTCCAGCTAATTTTATAGATGAGGAAACTGAGGCAAACTTGATTAATTAAATTATTTGTCCATTTGCACAGTAAGTTCTAAGACCAGATTTGAACTCATAAAGATGAGTCTTCCTGATGCTAAGCCCTATACTCTATCCATTGAACTACCCAGTTGCCCTGGTATGTGACTGTGACTTCATGAAGTCATTTATCCTCTTGGATTGGAACTTCATCTCTATAAGTTCTAAGTTCATGAGCCTATGAATTGAACTGCATGGGCACACTGCTATTTTAGTCATCATTGTCATTGTCACAGGTTTTATCAGTAGGGAAAGCTCCAAGACTCCTATTGGTTATGTTTTTGGCCTAGATCTCTGTGGTGAAGACACTGTATAGAAACTCCTAGAGTTTGCATGCAAAAAATTCTCATTGTTTCTGTTTTTAAATTGATTTTGTTAATTAATTAATTTAGAATATTTTCCATGGTTACATGATTCATGTTCTTTCCCTCTCCTCTCTTTCCCCTCCCAGTGCCAATGAACAGTTCCACTGGGTTTTACAAAGAAACTTCTCATTGCAAGCAGAGATTTTTAACCTGAAGTGTGTGAACTTCTTTTTGTTGTTTAATATTTTGGTCACTATATTTCAATGTAATTGGTTTCCTTTATAATCCTATGTTTTTAATTTTTATATATTAGGAAACATTCTTATTAGAGATTCATAGGTTTCACCATACTGTGAAAAGAGTTCAGGACACATACACATGAAGGTAAATAATCTTTCTGTACTAAGCAAAGAAATTTTTTTAATTTTAATTTAAAATTTAATGAATATTTTTTAAACTATCCTTTAGAAGCATGCCAAAGGGGTTTATTACATGTTGTACCTCTTCACAAATTCTAGTTCCAGCCAGAATGGTCTAATTTCTACTTCTAATTCATGCTATTTAATCTCCTCCCCTTCTGTGTTTCTGTACAAGCAATCCTTATTGTCTGGAGCATTCATTCTCTCCTCTGTCCCCTTCAATTTCCTATCCTAAACAAATTATATCATAATAAAGATAATCATAAGCAAATTAGAGGAATAGAGAACATATTACCTACCAGATTTATGGATAGGTGAAGAATTTTTGAATAAACAAGAGATAGAAAGCATTATGAGATGTAAAGTAGATAATTTTGAATTCATGAAATTGAAAAGGTTTTGTATAAGTAAAACTAATATATTCAAGATTAGAAGGAAAATAGTCAATTGGGAAAAAGAATTTATAGACAGCTACTCAGGTATAGGTCTCATGTCTAAAATATAGAGAGAACTTTGTCAAATATGTAAGAATATGCACTATTTCCTAATTGATAAATGGTCAAAAGATATGAACAATTTTTGAATGAAAACATAAAATCTATATATAGCTATGTGAAAAATGTTCCAAATCATTATTGATTAGAAAAATGTAAATCAAAACATCTCTGAGGTATCATCTTGAGTTAGTTCTAAGTGGGGATGGCTAATCCATCAGATGCCTCTTTTTGTCTTAGAAGCTTCTCCCATTGTACCACATCCCCCTTTCCAGGATCCAACTCAGAACCTTTTGCTTATGAGATTGACACGCCACCTACTGCACTATAACTCAAGGTCTATTTTAGTCTGAGACTGGTGAAGTAGGACTTTCCCTCAGGGAAGAACTCTCATGCCACAAGGTGAAAGCCTCAAGTTTAAATCTTTCTAGGCTACAAGTTTGGGGACTTCTAGATTCCACGTTGACAAACCTTTCCAGAAAAATGATGCCTCCAAGTTGTCCTGTTGGATGCCCATCCTTCAACATCATCCCTGTACTTGTATGGTTGAAACAAGTTGTTAGAATTGCAAGCTAGCATATTATCTCCTTGACCTCCAAAAAATAAGGGTTAATTTAAGGACTGAATGTAGCAGAAATTGAAAAAGGGCAGGGGGTGGAAGTGTACTTAAAGACTAGATATCCAGCAGGGCAGAGATGTTTGGGAAAAGGCATCATCAACTGCTTTATTCAGAAATTGACCCAATTCAGGAGGCTTTTAGTGAAGTGAAATCACACACTTGACAATCACCAGACATGATTTTCCCACTGAACAACCATCATGTCTCCCAATTCCAAACCACTAAACTTAATCTTCTCCCCTCCAAGAAAGTTAAAAATCAGAGCTATTGTGGATGAATTGCACATTAAAAAAAATGTTTTACCCCCATCCCTAAAACAAAGAGCACTGGAGCACCTATCCATTTGACAAGGTATCTGCTTTCTGCTAAATTAGCATAGGCTTCATTTTATGCATGAAACAAGAATGAAAGTGTGTTTTTATCTGAAGGCTTTCTTGGTTCATGATTTTTGATATCTTCAACTGTGCAAGCTTCTAATGGCAAGTTCCCTTTCTGCTCTTTAGGGGAAGAGGCAAGCCTTGGTTCCTATTTCCAGAGATGTCAAAAAAAGTGAGGATGGAACAAGATTGGAACTAAAGAGTTAGATAGTTTATGTTTGTGTTTTGATTCTGCACCTTATTATCTTTCTGACCTTAAGCAGGCCCCTAGGCCCTCTGAGTTTCAAGTGCAACAATATGCTATGAATGAAAAATGAATGAAAAAAATTTGTTAAATGCTTGCTATGTGCCAAGCATAGGGCTAAACATGGGGATAAACACAGAGGGGGGAAAAACCCAAACAAATCATTGCTTACTCTCAAAGGGCTCCCACTCTAATTGGGGAAAACAATATATTAAAGAAAATATAGGAGTCAGAGCTCCTGGGTACAAATCCTACATGTAATGCTTTTTCCTTATGTGATCTTGGATGGATCATTTATTCTCTCTAGATCTCAGTTTCTCAACTGTAAAAAGGATGTGGGATTCAATGATGACTAAGGTCCCATGGAGTTCTAAATCCATGATCCTTTAATTCTTTAAGCATAATGAGTCAGAGGCACCTGAGCCAAGAGGGAAAGGACAGGATGAGATTGGAAAAGTAGAAACCAAATAGCAAGTAGACCAGTATGACTGGGGGGGGGGGGGTTAAAGATTTGCTAAAGGCCTTAGATAA
This sequence comes from Monodelphis domestica, assembly GCF_027887165.1. Taxonomy (NCBI): domain Eukaryota; kingdom Metazoa; phylum Chordata; class Mammalia; order Didelphimorphia; family Didelphidae; genus Monodelphis; species Monodelphis domestica. The sequence continues at coordinate 82,068,583 of NC_077231.1, forward strand.
CCCCTGTCAGAATAGGCAGGAGAATTTCTTTCTGGATTTGATCCTTGGAATCCTGAAATATCTCACATTAACTCTGTCTTGTTCTGTTTCCCCAATTTATATATATATATATCTTAGTCTTTTCTTTGCATCTCTGAACTCTTTGAAGGTAGTGATCATATCTTCTGTATTACTGGTGATCCCCTGGCAACATTTCAAATGCACAGTAGATATTCAGTAAATCATCTTGATTGACTTATTGACTGCTGTAGAGAGATACAAAGTTTTTGCCTTTCACCCATTCTTGGAACCTAAACAATACTGGTTGGAAAGTTTATCATCCCTTTGCCATGCTGGGCCTCAGTTTCCACATTTGTAAAATTAAACACCTAGACTAGGTGATTAGGGATTTCTAGCTTTAAATCTTTTGTTTCTCTGAATACCATGAGATGATGGGATTAGATGATGACTTTGCAGGTAGGAAATACAGCCTGAGGACAAAACCAAAAATGAACATTTCTTGTTTCACTTCCCAGTCCTGTCTATAGTAGGATCCCTTTTCTCCAGTCTTTTAGAATCCTGAGCTTTCTTCAAGGCTAAATTCAAGTACTGCCTCCTTTGCAAAACCTGGTTTGCCTGATCCCCATTAGTTTTCAGAATTGTCTTTCTTCATATATAATTTCATATTTATTTACCTGTCAATATATCAAATCCCTCTGGTGTTATGTAAGCTTCTTGATGATAAGTAGCTTTATTTTTCATATGGTACCCCCTATAAACAAGCACAGGTGCTTAATAAATGTCCATTGAATTAAATGGAATTGAATTGTTGTATAAATATAATTTTTGTTTCAGAGACTACCATCCCATACATGGACACTGGTCTACTTTGGGGATCTCTTATATATCTGACTTATCTAGATATCTTATTATCCCAATCCAGTTGGAAACTGGAAAATTCTATATTTGGCATTCACTCAGCTCCCTTTATAAAGACTCAGTCTCAAAAGGCGTCAAACATAATATGTTTTATTTACACAGTAAAGAACATAGAAAAGATTAACACTTGAGTCCAGGGAAAGAAAAACAGCCCTTTTTTTTCTCAACTGCTTCTAGCATCTCTGTTTTACCCATACCCTTAAGACTCATAGTAAGTACTACCCTGGGTGAGGTTGAAGTAAGGGAGATTTTGCTCTTCTCTAAATACTTCCACGTTCTTTTGTTCACAGACATTGCTCTATTTTCAACAAGTGATCATTGCTCCATGAGTAGTATCCTCCAATTCCCAGTAGAACTCTCCAGACCTTTCTACCATTTTTATTACCCTTCCATTCTAGGCATTTGGTGCTAGGTTCTAAAGAAGCAATTGATTTAAACCCAGCTAAACCCAGCAATGGGTTTAGCTTCAACTGACAGTTTTATAGCTCTTTTATACATAATTCATTCAAGATATTTAAAACTTTGTGTTCTTACTAGAATCCCAGAGTTCCATCTTTCACACCAAATCTTTCCTCAGGTGACTATAAGAAACAATTCAAACTCACTCTTCTAAGTTACTCTTTTCCATTACTGTCTGGCTAAGGGTGACTGCATCTTAGTTTTCTTGGAAACCACCACCAAAGACCAGAAAGTGTGCTACATATCAGGACATTCTCTTTCTATTTTTCTATCTTTCTCCAAGGCAGTTTATCCACCATTTGCAAATTTTCCAGGGCCACTTCTCTAAGAATCAAGTGGGACTAGGAAGAGAACCCTGCCATCCTGGGAAAGATTTACAAGTCTACTATTTTCTTACATGCTCATAATTGGATGTTGACATTTAGTTCTTTTTCCATATATTCAGAATTTTAGACTAGAATTTTATCATCTGTTCTAACTAGAAATGTAGTGTTATTATGGATATCTATGTATTATTGCTCTATTATAAGTTACATGTATATGTATATAAAATACATACACATCATTCTATTTTTTATTCAGAAGGAAATAAAGACTTGCAATGTGCCCCAGGTTTTTTCCAATTAAACTTTAAAAAAAGAATAATATGATAACAGTATAAGAGTTTTTTTCCATCATAAAAACAGGTTATACTTGGTACAAATAATTTTAACATGAAACCAAACATTTCACTTAGTTCTCATCGTACAATATGTTCATTTAGTGCTGCTGCTTGGAAGCTATTTTTAAATTCAGCCACTTAAATCAGTGTCTCACATACTGTTGAGAAGATGTGATATTTCATTATCAAACAGAAACATTATGTACTGTGGCATATGAGTCATTAAAGGAACAGGGAATACGATGTAGCTCTCAATAATGATGCTTGTTACTGTTATCGATGATATAGCTTTCTAGCACCCTTTATCTTAGAATTTCCAACTCTACTGGAATTAAGTAGGACACAGTTTCAATAATACAATTGTTCCTAAGGTCTTTGCATCCCTAGCCTTAGACAAGAGGCTATGTACCAAATGAAGTTGACAGCATAGCTTGGTGTGTGGGCAATTACATTAATATGGAGACTCGCTCAAGAAGAAGCTGTTAAATCAGCATCCTGAACTTGCTGGCTAGAAACTGTGGATAAAGGACATTCCTTAATGTTTCACTGGGTTGAAAGGAGAAAGTATAATAATGTAGATTTTAAGATGAAATTGTTTTGATTAAAATACAGCAATTCCATAAGATAGTCAACATAGCCAATATGAACACTAATTTTTCCCTGAAGAAATTCCTTTATGTTTCCATTTTTTTTAAAACCACTATGCTATGCTTTATTTAAATCTGTTTTTAAAAGACTGAAGAAGAGAGAAACTGGAAGCCATCTCAAACAGGAAGAATCAGAGCATATAAAGACTGAAGTAAATGAGCTGCCAAGGAAACTGCTGGTTGGAAAAGAACACCAAAGAGTTTTTGCATAGAGCAGGGAGTTGGCCCTCATTCCTTCCCCTAGCCATAGTCATAATGGCTTAGAGTAATTTGGACTCTGTCGTGCAGGGGGAAATGAAATTCTTTTTGGAGTCAGAGAACCCAACATTGCTACTTATTACTGATTCAAGAATATTTGATATGAGTTATTTCCTCCAGGCAAATGTAAACTCTGAGAGGTGAGGGTCTGTTTCTGCTTTTATGTTTGTATTGCTTGCACCCTGTAGTAGTGATCAAAGTGTCAGACCTGGAAACAGGAATACAAATTCAAATTCAAATTCAAATCCAGCCAAATGACTAGCTGTGTGACCTTGGGAGCAGAGTCCTGTTTGCCTCAGTTTCCTCATCTATAAAAATGAGCTGGTGAAGGAAATGGCAAAGCACTCCAGTATCTTCCAAGAAAAACTCAAGTGGCATTGAGAAAAGCCAGACATAATTAAACAACTGGGGCAAAACAAGGACTTGTTAAATTGAATTCTTAGTTGTTTCTTGGTATAAAATGCTTCAGTACCAATAGTAGGTTGTAGCTAATTGTTTGTTATTGTTGTGCTTATTGCCTCTTTGTTGTACTATGCTAAATTGAGCTGGAATCAGCAGCAGCTCATTGGCCACTGGTGGATTATTTCTTTGTCCATCAAAGCAATTCATGAAAACCATCCACTAAGGCGAGATGGAGTTGCCCCTCACATCCATAAAGGTTGGCCATGTACTATGAAATGTGGCCCATCTGAAATATAAAAATGTTGTCATTACTAAAATTCCTTTAAGTTTAAACTTTAGTCAAAGCCACTGATTGGGAACTGTATTCAAACCCTGCTTCTGATTCTGACCTGGCAAGACACCTAATCTGAATGAGCCTGCATTTCTTCATTGATGGGCTTGAACAAGATGGCCTCTGAGCTCTCTTCAAACTACAATTTCTAAGGGTTCTTCCAATTTTAAATTTACCCTCTAATGTTCCCAACTTACTCTTATACTCTAATGCTTTCATGGCCTCTGATGCATCTTACTACCAAGGCTAGAATTATCTTTGTGTACTGGATCCAGTATTTAAAAACAAACAAACAAACAAACAAACAAAAACAATAAACCCTCAAGTCACTTTGATAATCACTTTACCTGATTGACTGCAGGGATGATTGAATTAGACTGGCAGTGTAAGCCAAATAATTAAACTGATAAAGAAACAGAACCTGAGCTTGTGCCAAGTAAAAACTTTTCCTAAGAAAGGAAAGACATCTTTTCTATTAAGGATAAAATGACTTCATTCTTCAATAATTGGGTTTTGGTGGCAGTGCAGAATATTAGCTATAGAGCTAAGTTTAGAGTTAGGAAGTCCTCAGCTTAAATTTCACTTCTGACACAGTCATTTTAACTTTATATACTTCAGAAAATTCTCTACAGTTTACCTACTTTGGTACAGATGATTCTTAACTTCCATCTCCATTGTAACCAAAACATAGACCTTTTTAAGTATTCTTTTAATCAGATTTTAGTAGGGCTGGATGTCAAGACAATAAGTCAACAAACACTTAAGCATTTGCTATATTTCTAACACTGTTCTAAGCCACAGGAATATAAATGCAAGCAGAAAGAAAGATAATCTCTACCCTAAAGGAGCTTACATACTAATGAGGGATGACAACAATAAAAAGGAGCTCAAAATTAGAGGAAGGGGAAGGGAAGGGACTGGGGAATGGTAGGAATAACACCTAAATATCATGTTCTTTATCATCCACAAAGTTCAGGTCAAGTGGAGCATGTGAACAGGGAACTCAAGACTATGGTGGGGAAAATTTGTGCTGAAACTCATCTAAAGTGGCTAGATATTCTTCTTATACTTTGTTTTACCTATGTACATGACCAAGAGCATATTTACATATGTCGTCTTATCAAATGCTCTTTGGTCATGCTCCATTCCAGGCAAAAACTTGTAATGCAGTTTACACATCTCTCCTAGGGGGAGATTGTTGATTTACTTAAGTGCATTACAACAACCACTTAGAGAACTGCACAATAGGGGAGTATTGATCCAATCTGGTCCATTGGATTATTCTCTTCATAATTTTCAACCAGGTGATATGGTATATGTGAAAAATTTTGCAAAAACATCAGTGACTCAAGAGAGTTGGATAGGTCCTTATACAACTGTGTTATTTTCACCTTCTATAAAAGTATTAGGAAAAGATTCGTGGTATTATTGTTCACGAATTAAATTAGCTCCTGGAATTAATAATGAAAATTTACAAATTGTTGAAGAAGAAAATGAAGAAGAAGACATCATGGAAAGCTGAGATTCATCAGTCAAATAGAGTCTGCAATCAATAAGATCAGTTAGGAGAGGACCATTCCAGTGGAAGAGAACATTTGGATGGAAGAGGACACTGCAGATGAAAAGAAGGATTCAGAAATTTGATGGACATTGTAAAAAGATTAAAAGATATAAATATTAAGCAGATAAAGACTTCAAAGAGAATTTTCAATGATGGTTTTAAGGAATTTTGGTAATGTAATGTAATATAATACAACATAACATATATACCCAAGCATTCATAAATACATTTTACTACCATGGATTCTGGAGAGGAAGAACTCTTCAATCAAGTTGAGAAGAAAAGGAATAATCTGAAGTTTTGATAAGTATATTGCATGCAACAGTAACACAGCACTAACACAACAGTAACACTGAAATAACACTAACAAAACAACATAACATAGCATGAATAACTACATAACAAACACATATACACAACATAAATGTGGTTAGGATAAATTGCACTAGTTGAATGAGTTAAACAATGTGTAGTTAGATACTAACAATATTATAATTAGCTATAAAGTAGTTACTAACAAAAATAGTTAGCTACTTAGTATAAGTTTAGTATAGGAATATAGGTAGATAGGAGATTTTAGTATGATAGGGCTTTAGTTAGATAGGATTAACATTTAATATTGATAGAATAAGGTAAGATGCTGAATTACACTACAAAATACATTGCTACATACATAGCAACATATATTACATACTACACATGACACATAACATCATGTATCTCACAAAAATTAATACATATGTAAATATATGCAGTGTGTATAATAGGATTTGTAGAACTAATTGTATTATATTCTATGTAACATGTGTAAATATGAAGTGTATATGTGCAGCATACGTGTGTATATTACATGCATGCATTATAGGTATATATGTAAAATTTATGTAAATAGACCACATGTTTAATTTTATCTATTGTTAAATATATTTTGCAGAAGTGAGTTTGATGGATTAGTTTAATTTTTTTGTAAAACTTATGCAATGTTGTGTTTATTGTATTTTTGGCAAAAAAATTCTCTAAGTTTGATGTTTATACATTGCAATATTAGTAGAATTTTCTGTATTAGTTGATAAGAATAGTATTTTATGATTTTAATGTTTTGCATGTATTTGGGTTTATCTTTTGATTTTGATGTTATTTGCTTGTTGTGCTTTTGCATATGTTTGATTTGTATTTTGAACTTTATAATTGTTCATTGTATACTTTCCCTTTTTCCTTTCCTTGATTAAATTCCTAGAATAGGATATTTTTAGATAGGATAAGATAGGTGAGTGTAGGTTGTTTATTATTTTGGGTAGAAATTTTATTTTAAGGAATATGTAAGTATATTAAGTGCACAAATGCCAAAATAGTGTTTTCAACACAATTTTGGCTTTGTGCAAAGGGGGGTCAGTAGCAAGGGAATTTAGCAAGACTGGCTGACAGGCTTCAAACCAAGATTGCACAGAGCAAGGACTGGATCAGCATTCTATGGCAGTTGGAAAACTGGTAACTGAGTTTCTCTCTCTGGGAAGAAGAAAGAGAGCATGTGTGGAAGTGTCACTCTGAAGGAAACCAACATTGGAACTGCCAAGGAATTGAATCAACTTTAAGGAGAGGTTGAATAGTGATTCCCCCCACACCGGTAGATGGTGTATGTGTGTGTGATCTTCCTCCTTTCCTGAACCATGTGAGTACTCATCTTGAGACAGCTGTGTGACCCAACCAAGGACTCTGGTGTTGTGAGAATCTGGGCCCTGTGGACTTTACTAATCCCCCTTTATCTTTAATTACCCTTTTATTAGTTAGATTAAGGTTATTTAGAAAGGCTAAGATTTTAGTATCTGGGTGGGTTAGAAATAAGTTACTTCCTCATCCCCTTCCATTCACTTGTCCCATTAGCTAATAAACCTGCTATATATATAGTTAATTAGTTAGTTAGATCCCTTCTGTTTCACTTCCCTATAACACCAAGGCTGAGGGCATTTGAAATTTTCACATCCGTAGTCTAGAGACTCTTGGCTTCTCCAACCTTCATTTTATATTGACTCTCTTGGCTCCCAAAACTCATGGTTCAAAATCATAAACGTTGAAAGATAATGCTAACAAAGTCAGTAGACATGAAGCAACAGCCACAAGGGGCAAAGTATTTTGATCAAGAGTGAATGGTAGGGGACTTCCGGGTAAACATGGCTGCAATCTAGATGCAATACGTTTCCCCTCCCCTGCCCTGAAAGCAATAGACTACCCCAAAAGAGCATAAAAATCACCTTTGAGAATGGAGGGACTCCCCAGTACCCCACAGAAATGAAGGTATGTGGGGTTCGAACATTTCCACACTATAAGGGGGAGGAAAAGCTCTCACAAAAACTTGAACTGAGCTGCCTCCTCCCCCCCCACCAAACCAGAGTAAGCTATCAGAGCACTCACTGGGACAGCAAGTGAGTGAGGAGCATCTCTGTCTGGGGGGGGGGGCACACCAGGGTCCTTGGGATCTAAAGACTGCAAGGAAACAACCTCTCAGGGTGGTTTCACAGGAAAATCCTGCGCTGAGCAAAGGGGCGGCCGCGCTGAGAGGCTGCGCTGAGCAAAGGGGTACTGAGAGGCTGAGCTAAGCAAAGGGGAGCTGAGGGGCTGCGCTGAGCAAAGGGATGACCTCGCTGAGAGGCTGTGCTGAGCAAATAGGTGACCTCGCTGAGAGGCTGCGCTGAGCATTGGGGCTGCCATGCTGAGCACAAGGGCCTGCGCTCCAAGAAACCTCGGAGGCTGGGAAGAACTAGTTGGAGGCAACCTAAATTCACAGAAAACCCACCCATATCAACCAGACCCTAGATCAAAAAAAGAAAGTGGAATAAAACCACCAAAGGGATGGCTCATATGTCCCAAAATCAAGCCTCCAAGAAGAAGGGGGGGGGGGGGAAAGGTGACTATTGAAAACTTTTATGGAGGGAGTACCCAAGGAAAAGAAGAGAATGAGGATGAAATCCAAACAAAATCAGAACATGCCTCCCAAAATGGAAACTATCCACAAGCTTTGGAAGATCTCAAACTGGAGCTTACTCAAAAGATGGAAACCTGTTGAAAAAAAATGGGAGAAAGAAAATCAGCAGTCTGATAGACAAGACTTCACAATTGGAGAAAGAGCTGGAAGCATCTAATAGAAGGGCAGACAAAGCTGAAAAGGAAAACCAGTCCCTAACGACCAGAATTAAACAAATGGAAGACAGCAAGATTACAAAACAGCAAGAATCAATAAAGCAAAGCCAAAAAATTTATGAATTAGAAGAAAACATGAAATATCTCACTGAAAAGGTCACAGACTTGGAAAACAGAGGAAGAAGAGACAACCTCAGAATTATTGGTCTCCCTGAAAAACCAGAGATAAACAAAAACTTCCATGCTATTCTACAGGATATTATAGAAGAAAATTGCCCACATGTTCTGGAGCAAGGGGGCAAAATAGAAATAGAAAGGGTTCATAGAACACCCTCTATACTAAATCCCCAAAAGGCAACCCCCAGGAATGTAATTGCCAAATTCAAGAGCTTCCAAGAACAGGAGAAAATCCTACAAGAAGCCAAGAAGAGGAGCTTCAGATATAGGGGGGCTCCCATAAGGATCACACAGGACTTAGTGGCTAACACACTAAGAGACTGCAAAGCATGGAACACGATATTTAGAAAGGCAAGAGAACTGGGTCTCCAACCAAGAATCAACTACCCAGCAAAACTCACTATATATTTCCAGGGGAAACTATGGGCATTCAACAAAATAGAAGATTTCCAAGCATTTGCTAAGAAAAGACCAGAACTTAGTGGAAAATTTGACATCCAATCACAGAAAGCAAGAGAAACATGAAAAGGTAAATATGAAAAAAAGGGAAAAGGAGATAAACTTTTCTTTTTGTTTTTAAGTCAAACTCTCTTCTATAGGGACTACATTTATATCAAATTATATATATTAATATGTGGGAAAAATGTATTGTTTAACTATCAAAAATTGTATGCATCATAAGAGTAGTTAGAAGAATCGTGCATAGGGAAAGATTGGGGCATCAAGAAGATTTGATGAAAGGGGGGCAAAGAAAGAAAAAGGGAGGGGGGAATCATCGATAATACTAACATTTACTTCAAGAAATGGGGGGGGGGGAATAAATAGAATAATCTTTCCCATACAAAGATACACATGGGAAGAGGAGGGGAAGAACTCTCATATGAGAAGGAGAGAAAGAGAGTGTGAAGTGCTATTACTTAAACCTTACTCTCAGTGAAATAAGCTCTGAGAGGGAAGAACATCTAGACCCAGTGGGATCCTGAATTCTATCTTATCCAACAGGGTAAGAAAGAAAGGAAAATTAAGGAGGGGAAGGGGGAAGGAGTATAAAAAGGGAAGGAAGGAGAGGGGAGAGGGGAAGGGAGCACAAAAAGGGAGGGGCTAGAAAGGGAAGCATATCAAGGGAGGTGACTAGGGGGACTGACCTAAAGTGAATCACTGGTTCAAAAGGATATAACTAAAGAAGAAAGATCAGAACTAGGGGAAGTTATCAAAATGCCAGGGAATCAACAAGTGACAATCATAACTTTGGATGTGAATGGGATGAACTCACCCATAAAATGTAGACAAATAGCAGATTGGATTAAAACCCAAAACCCTATCATTTGTTGTCTTCAAGAAACACACATGAGGTGGGTTGATACTCACAAGGTTAGAATTAAAGGATGGAGTAAGACCTTTTGGGCCTCAACTGATAGAAAGAAGGTAGGAGTTGCAATCATGATATTGGACAAAGTCAAAGCAAAAATAGACTTGATCAAAAGGGATAGGGAAGGTAAATATATTCTGTTAAAAGAGAGTATAGACAATGAGGAAATATCACTAATCACATGTATGCACCAAATGGTATAGCATCCAAATTTTTAATGGAGAAACTAGAAGAATTGAAGGAGGAAATAGACAGTAAAACCATATTAGTGGGAGACTTGAACCAACCACTATCAAATTTAGATAAATCAAATCAAAAAAATAAATAAGAAAGAGGTAAAAGAGGTGAATGAAGTTCTTAGAAAAATTAGAGTTAATAGACATATGGAGAAAAATAAATAGGGACAAAAAGGAATACACCATCTTCTCAGCACCACATGGCACATTCACAAAAATTAGATCATACACTATGTCACAGAAACATGGCACTCAAATGCAGAAAAGCAGAAACAGTAAATGCAACCTTTTCAGATCATAAAGCAATAAAAATATTGATCAGAAAGGGTACATGGAGAGCCAAATCAAAAATTAATTGGAAATTAAATAATATGATACTCCAAAATTGGTTAGTCAGAGAACAAATCATAGAAACAATTAATAATTTCATTGAGGAAAATGACAATGGTGAGACATCCTTTCAAACCTTATGGGATGCAGCCAAAGCAGTACTTAGAGGAAAATTCATATCCATGAGTGCATATATTAACAAATTAGGGAGGGCAGAGATCAATGAATTGGAAATGCAAATCAAAAAACTTGAGAACGAACAAATTAAAAACCCCCAGAATTAAACCAAACTAGAGATCCTAAAAATTAAGGGAGAAATTAATAAAATCAAAAGTGATAGAACTATTGATTTAATAAATAAGACAAGAAGCTGGTACTTTGAAAAAACAGACAAAATAGACAAAGTACTGGTCAATCTAATTAAAAAAAAAGAAAGAAGAAAGGCAAATTAACAGCATCAAGGATGAAAAGGGGGACCTCACCTCCAACGAAGAGGAAATTAAGGCAATCATTAAAAACTACTTTGCCCAACTATATGGCAATAAATATACCAACCTAGGTGATATGGATGAATATCTACAAAAATATAAATTGCCTAGACTAACAGAAGAAAAATAGATTTCTTAAATAAACCCATATCAGAAACAGACATCCAACAGGCCATCAAAGAACTTCCTAAGAAAAAATCCCCAGGGCCTGATGGATTCACCAGTGAATTCTATCAAACATTCAAAGAACAACTAACCCCAATACTATACAAACTATTTGACATAATAAGCAAAGAGGGAGTTCTACCAAATTCCTTTCATGACACAAACATGGTACTAATTCCAAAACCAGGCAGGCCAAAAACAGAGAAAGAAAACTATAGACCAATTTCCCTAATGAATATAGGTGCAAAAATTTTAAATAGGATACTAGCAAAAAGACTCCAGCAAGTGATCAGAAGAGTCATTCACCATGATCAAGAAGGATTTATACCAGGGATGCAGGGCTGGTTCAATATTAGGAAAACCATCCACATCATTGACCACATCAATAAACAAACCAACAAGAAACACATGATTATCTCAATAGACGCAGAAAAAGCCTTTGATAAAATACAACACTCATTCCTATTAAAAACAATAGAAAGCATAGGAATAGAAGGGATGTTCCTAAAAATAATAAACAGTATATATCTAAAACCATCAACTAATATCATCTGCAAAGGGGATAAACTAAATCCATTCCCATTAAGATCAGGAGTGAAACAAGGATGCCCATTATCACCTCTATTTTTTGACATTGCACTAGAAACACTAGCAGTAGCAATTAGAGAAGAAAAAGAAACCGAAGGCATTAAAATAGGCAATGAGGAGACCAAGTTATCACTCTTTGCAGATGACATGATGGTCTACTTAAAGAATCCTAGAGTTTCAACCAAAAAGCTAATCGAAATAATCAACAACTTTAGCAAAGTTGCAGGATACAAAATAAACTCACATAAGTCATCAGCATTTCTATATATCTCCAACACAGCTCAGCAGCAAGAACTAGAAAGAGAAATCCCATTCAACATTCCCTTAGACAAAATAAAATACTTAGGAATCTATCTCCCGAGACAAACACAGGAACTTTGTGAACACAACTACAAAACACTCTCCTCACAACTAAAACTAGAACAATTGGAAAAACATTAACTTCTCATGGGTAGGATGAGCCAATATAATAAAAATGACCATCCTACCCAAACTTATTTATCTATTTAGTGCCATTCCCATGGAACTTCCAAAAAATTTTTTTACTGATCTAGAAAAAACCATAACAAAGTTCATTTGGAAGAACACAGGGATATCCAAGGAAATAATGAAAAAAAATACAAAGGAAGCTGGCCTTGCAGTCCCAGATCTCAGACTATATTATAAAGCAGTGGTCATCAAAATAATTTGGCACTGACAAAGGGACAGGACGGAGGATCAGTGGAATAGACTCGGGGTAAGTGACCTCAGCAAGACAGTATATGACAAAACGAAAGATCCCAGCTTTTGGGACAAAAATCCACTATTTCATAAAAACTGCTGGGAAAATTGGAGGACAGTGTGGGAAAGATTAGGTTTAGATCAACACCTCACACCCTACACCAAGATAAATTCAAAATGGGTGAATGACATAAAGAAGGAAACTATAAGAAAATTAGTTGAACACAGAATAGTATACATGTCAGACCTTTGGGAAGGGAGAGGCTTTAAAACCAAGCAAGACTTATAAAGAGTCACAAAATACAAAATAAATAATCTGGAATACATCAAATTAAAAAGGTTTTGTACAAACAAAACCAATGTAATAAAATCAGAAGGGTAGCAACAAATTGGGAAACAATCTTCATAAAAAACCTCTGACAAAGGTTTAATTACTCAAATATACAAAGAGCTACATCAATTGTACAAAAAATCAAGCCATTCTCCATTTGATAAATGGGCAAGGGACATGAACAGGCAGTTCTCAGCCAAAGAAATCAAAACTATTAATAAGCACATGAAAAAGTGTTCTACATCTCTTATAATCAGAGAGATGCAAATCAAAACAACTTTGAGGTTTCACCTCACACCTAGCAGATTGGCTAACATGACAGCTATGGAAAGTTATGAATGCTGGAGGGGATGTGGCAAAGTAGGGACATTAATTCATTGCTGGTGGAGTTGTGAAGTGATCCAACCATTCTGGAGAGCAATTTGGGACTATGCCCAAATGGTGATAAAAGACTGTCTGCCCTTTGATCCAGCTAGAGCACTGATGGGTTTGTACCCCAAAGAGACAATAAGTAAAAAGACTTGTACAAGAATATTCATAGCTGCGCTCTTTGTGGTGGCCAAAAACTGGAAAACGAGGGGATGACCATCAATTGGGGAATGGCTGAACAAATTGTGGTATATGTTGGTGATGGAATACTATTGTGCTAAAAGGAATAATAAAGTAGAGGAATTCCATGGAGACTGGAATGACCTCCAAGAAATAATGCAGAGCGAAAGAAGCAGAACCAGGAAAACATTATACACAGAGACTGATACACTGTGGTACAATCGAAGGTAATGGACTTCTCCATTAATGTCAATGCAATGTCCCTGAACAATCTGCAGGGATCTAAAACACTATCCACAAGCAGAGGATAAACTGTGGGAGTAAAAACATCGATGAAAAGCAACTTCTTGACTACAGGGGGTAAGGGGATATGACTGAGGAGAGACTCTAAATGAACACTAATGCAAATACCAACAACATGGAAATGGGTTCGAACCAAGAACACATGTGATACCCAGTGGAATCGTGCGTCAGCTATAGGAGAGATGGTGGGAAGGGGATGAGAGGGAGGCAAAGAAAATGATCTTTGTTTCCAATGAATACTGTTTGGAAATGACCAAATAAAATAATGTTTAAAGTGGAAAAAAAAGAACTCTGAAGGGGATAAATTAGAAGCTATCCCAATAAGAGTAGGAGTGAAATGAGGATGCCCATTATCACCAGTCCTATTTAATATAGTATTAGACAATAGCAATAAGAGAAGAAAGAGTAATTGATGGAATCAGAATGGGCAAAGAGGTAACACAACTATCTCTTTCAGGATATAAAATAAACCTGCATCAATATTGTATAATTTTAAAAAAATGTATTAAGCCATGCATTATATGTCATTCAAATATTTCTCTAATAGGAAGAATGTTATTTCATTAATTCAAGGAATTCTGATGAAAGAATTATTTTGAGTACTTGAATCACAGAGAAGGTGTAATATACACACAGTTTTGTTTTGTTATTTAACCCTTAACTTCAGTGTTAGAATTTATATTAAAGGGCAAGGCGATGCTCAGGGTCACTCAGCTAAGAAGTATCTGAGGCCACTTATGAACACAAGACTTCTAGTGATTATACTTAGCTATCTATCCACTGAACCATCTAGATGTTCTACATAGAGTTTTTAAATCATAAATGAGACAGAGACAAAGATCTTTGGAATTAACCTAAGTATACTACCACTTATGCTACTCGTGATCATATAGATCATAAAGACATATAAAAGAAATGATCAAATAAAGGGTTCATTTCTAGGGCAGAAAGGCTTCTGTTCAACTAGGCAAATCATTTAACTTTGATGTGATCTAGGTTGGTGGTGTCAAATTCAGAATGAAATGGATCTATATGTCTTAAAAACATTGACATGCATATTGACTTAAAAAACAACAAATAAGAATTATGCATGTTGTATTTTTGCTAAATAAAAATTATCTCTATTAAAAAAAAAGAGTGAATGGTAGGTAGGTAGGTGGCACAATGGATAGAATAGCATGCCTAGAATTGAGAGGACTGGAATCAGTTCTGGCTTCAGACATTTCCTAGATATGTGATGTTGGGCAAGTCACTTAAACTCTGTTTGCTTAGTCCTAGTATTGATTCTAAGACAGAAGTTAAGAGTTTAAAGAATAAAAAGAATGAATAGCAGATAGTTAGACATTCCAATGGATAGCATTCCAGACCTGCTACCAGGAGGATCTGGGTTTAAATCTGACCTCAGACACTTCCTAGTTGTGTGACTCTGGGAAAGTCACTTATTTTTCAAGCCCTTGCCCTTCTGTCTTGGAGTAATTACTAAGAAGGAACGTGAATAGCATTGGCAAAGCACATGTTAGTAGGGTATGCTGAGCTATTTCTAAAAATGAATCTCATAACCAAGGCTGCTGAAATCATCCATTAAACATTGTTTATTGTCCTAGAACCAATGGGTTCAGCATTGCTAGGGTAATGATGGAAAGGAGGTTGGCCATTTCTCTTCTGAGTCACATTTATGTCTGGTCAAAATATTATTCCTCACACTGTGTTTGTATGCAAAGAATAATGTTTTTAACAATTAACTCAATGTAGTATAGAGAAATTATATTTCTAACCCCAGTATTGTATTATGTAAGTTTTATTCCACATAATAGATTTCAATGATATGTTTCAGAACACAGTATAATTAGTTAATGGGGTTATATTAATAACGACTTGATTCAACATAGAATTATGTTCTCTTTAAGACTTCTTTCTTTTGAAACTGAACATGCTAACTTGCCTACATTGCATATATATAAAGACTTTTAATGTTTTTATCCAGATAATCCTAATATAAGTACCAGTACTGATCTTGCAATGAGTGGATAGACAGCCAACTCAGAAAACCTAAGATCAAGCTCCATCTCTGAGATACATTGGTTGTATGACCTAGACAAGTCATTTAACCTCTTAATGCCTTGCAGGGGTCAGTAAGAGCATAAGTTGGACGGTATATGTTGGTAATAGGAAGGAAGTTGCCAAACATGTTAACCTCTTTTTCTTTTTTCAATCTTCTATATATTGTCTTCTTCCATTAGTTGTAAGCTCCTTAAAGACAAAGATTGTCTCTTTTATTGCATTTTTGTCCCTGGAATTTAGTACAGTATCTGGCACATAGTGTGATAAAGGATGAAAAGGTTTGCAATTTGCAAAACTGTGCAAAAACTGAAAAATGCAAACCTAGGTATGATTAACAGTGGCATGTGGAGTTTCCTAGGTGAATGAAATACCAGTCTATGGAAAAACATTTCAGTGAATGATTTTAATATTTGGGGAAAAGGTCTTGGACCCTCAGTTTGGATTGGATATATATGTGAATGTGTATTCATGTGTGTGTGTGATTTCATGCATGCAAACATAATTTTTTTCAAACATGGACAGGAGTGCCAGAGGAAGTAAAAATAGGTTGCAAACTACACCATTTGAGGACAATCCACATTGATGAGAGCATAATCCGAATGTAGTGCTGGAACATTTGAGTGTAGGTTTTTAATGTATTTTAATCAAGTAAGCTAACTTTAAATTGGTCATCAGCAGAAAAAGAAATCAATGTGGTCAGTTGTAAAATGGGAAGCTAACAGACTGGAAGGTCATGGGAAATTTATAAAGACCAGGTGGTGCAAGAGTGCACAGAGCACCAGACCTGGAGTCAGGAAAACTCATCTTCCCAACTTAAAATCTGGTCTCAGACACTAACTAGCTGTGTGATCTTGGGCAAGTCAACTAATGCTGTTTTTCCTCAGTTTCATCATCTGTATAATAAGATAAAGAAGGAAATGGCAAACTGTTCCAGTATCTTTGTCAAGACAGCCCCAAACAATGTCACAAAGAGTCAGACATGATTAAAAAATGTCTAAGCAACATGTAAGTTTTTGTTCTCTAGCATGAGAGTGAAGGCTATCATAGAAGCCTATCCTTTCTACTTTGTGACCACTTAATCTGTCTTTTTTGGGGGGCAGGCATTTATTTCTCTGATGGTATCATTTCTTGTAAAATTCCTTGCCATTATAATTATTTAAAACTATGATATATATTGAGTATGGTAGGCATTATATCAAAGGTAAAATCACCATCAACAAAACATATTTTGTGCCAGAGGCACTGTTGCTTAGTGGGGGGAAAATAAACACTGAATTTGAATTCAGAGGACCTGGGTTCAAATTTTATCTCAGTCATGTGCTATCTGGATGGCCATGTGTATATCACTTAAATTTTCTAGACCCAGTTTCCATATCAAGAAATGAGACAATCAGATTAGATGGCCCCTAACTGTTCTAAATCTGTGATTCCACAGCTTAGTCAAGTCATCCAGTTTTCTGAACTTCTATGAAATGAGGGGTTTGGAATAAATGATCTAAAAAGTCCTTCCAATTTCTAGATCTATTAAAAAATAATACAAAAAGTATATCCAGTGTTCTCAAGAATAAAACATTTTTGAACTTCCGGTCAAGATGGCGGCTTAGAGAAAGCTAAAGTTCAGATCCCCTGAAACTCCTCCCTACCAAACTCAAACTATATGCTCCTAGGGCACCTAAATTCAAAACAATCAACAGCATAGACGCCAGGGGTCCTCCTCCTGGACCTGGACGCCCCCCCCCCAAAAGCCAGAACCCGAGACCACTCAGACCTAAGGGGTAGGCAGAAGGAAGGTCCTAGGACCCATCCCCCCCCAACCCAGAGCGCCGAGTCTGAGGCAGCAGAGGCAACCTCAGAGCCCCACGGCCAGCTAATCTGAAGGCCACACCCTGAAAACAACCTGACCCAGTTGAGGGGGCACCCAGACAGCAGGGAAACAGAGAGAGAAGGGGGAGCTCATAACCCCCTGGGAAGACTCCTCGGAGCTCCAGGAAGCCGTGGCCCCTCCCCCTCAGAGAACAGGGTCATCTGGAACAACAGCAACCCTCAGAACTGGCAAAAGGGCCTTGGGAGCTGGCTATTCCGAAGGACACACCCTGAAAACAACCTGACCCAGTTGAGGGGGCACCCAGACAGCAGGGAAACAGAGAGAGATGGGGGAGCTTGTAACCCCCTGGCTGGATCCTTCCATCCGAGTCTCACGAAAAAAGTCCCTGCCACAAGGCATACTCAGTTCAACCCAGGGAAAAGCTAATCTCATCAGGAGCCCTCTGAGCTCCAGAAAGCCGTGGCCCCTCCCCTCGCAGAGTGCTGGCAATGGCCAGCTAAGGCACAGAAACAAGGGCCAAGCCAGGCTTAGAGGGTGGAAGTAAGGCAACGGAGAAGCATCAGGAGGGTGCCGAGGAGAAGAGGGACACACCAGCAATTCCTGGCTTCCCCGGGAAGACAGAACAACAACTGCATAGAACGGACAATCTGCCTAGGGCTAAAACCTCTGAACACCAGACAGAGATGAGAAAAGCTAGTCCTCCCCACTCAGATAGAGATGGCAAACTACACAGAAGCACAAAAGCCCCAAAATTAAAAAAAAAAAAACAAGAAGAAGGGGGCGAGTTTGGACACATTTTATGAAGCAAAAATACAAAACACAGAGGAGATAGAAGAGGAAACACAAGCAAATGCTCCGAAACCTTCCAAAGGAAATGAAAACTCTCCACAAACCCATGAAGAATTTGAATCTGAAATGAGCAAAAAGATGGAAGCCTTCTGGGAGGAAAAGTGGGAAATAATGCAAAAGAAATTCACACATCTACAAAACCAGTTTGACCAAACTGAAAAAGAAAACCAGGCTTTAAAGCAAGAACTAATAAAACAAAGCCAAAAGACCAAGAAATTAGGAGAGAACATAAAATATCTCATTGACAAAGTGACAGATTTGGAAAATAGAGGGAGAAGAGATAATTTAAGAATTATTGGACTTCCAGAAAAGCCAGAAATAAACAGCAAACTTGACATCATAATACAAGATATAATCAAAGAAAATTGCCCAGAGATTCTAGAACAAGGGGGCAATACAGCCACTGACAGAGCTCACAGAACACCCTCTACACTAAACCCCCAAAAGACAACTCCCAGGAATGTAATTGCCAAATTCCAAAACTCTCAAACAAAAGAAAAAATCCTACAAGAAGCCAGAAAAAGATAATTTAGATATAAAGGAATGCCAATCAGGGTCACACAAGACCTTGTAAGTTCTACTCTAAATGATCATAAAGCATGGAATATGATCTTCAGAAAGGCAAGAGAGCTGGGTCTTCAACCAAGAATCAGCTATCCAGCAAAACTGACTATAGACTTCCAAGGGAAAGTATGGGCATTCAAAAAAATAGAAGATTTCCAAGTTTTTGCAATGAAAAGACTAGAGCTCTGTGGAAAGTTCGATATCAAAAATCAAAGAGCATGGAATACCTGAAAAGGTAAATATGAAGGAAAGGGAAGAGGAGAAAAATGTTATCTACTTCTTTTACTCAAACTCTCTTCTAAAAGAACTACATTTATATCAATCTATGTATACTAACATGTGGGGAAAATGTAATGTGTAAATAGCGGGAAAAGAAAGACCAAATAGAATAATGGTTCTCACA
The DNA here is from genome assembly GCF_027887165.1 of Monodelphis domestica. Lineage (NCBI taxonomy): Eukaryota > Metazoa > Chordata > Mammalia > Didelphimorphia > Didelphidae > Monodelphis > Monodelphis domestica. The sequence goes on from NC_077231.1 coordinate 82,087,913, forward strand.
CAAAGATTCACATGGGAAGGGGAGGGGAAGAAAACTCCTATAAGAAGGAGAGGAAGAAAGTTTTTACTTAAACCTTACCCTCAGGGAAATCAACTCTGAGAGGGAAAAACATCCAGATCCATTGGGATCTTGAATTCTATCTTACCCAACAAGGGTAGGGAGAAGGGAAAACCAAGGGGGGGAGGGGGAGAGGGAAAACAAAAGGGAAGGGAAAGAGCGGGGGGAAGGGGAGGGAACAAAAACGGAGGGACTAAATAGGGAAACATATCAAGGGAGGGGACAAGGGGGACCAATTTAAAGTAAATCACTGGACTAAAAGGTAGAGCCGAAGAAGAAAAGGTTAGAACCAGGGAAGGATATCAAAATGCCAGGGAGTCCACAAATGACAGTCATAACTTTGAACGTGAATGGGATGAACTCACCCATAAAACGTAGACGAATAGCAGAATGGATTAGAATCCAAAACCCTACCATATGTTGTCTTCAAGAAACACACATGAGGCGGGTTGACACCCACAAGGTCAGAATTAAAGGATAGAGTAAGACCTTCTGGGCCTCAACTGACAGAAAGAAGGCAGGAGTGGTAATCATGATATCTGATAAAGCCAAAGCAAAAATAGACCTGATCAAAAGGGATAGGGAAGGTAATTATATTTTGTTAAAAGGGACTTTAGATAATGAGGAAATATCACTAATCAACATGTATGCACCACATAATATAGCACCCAAATTTCTAATGGAGAAACAAGGAGAATTGAAGGAAGAAATAGACAGTAAAACCATATTAGTGGGAGACTTAAACCAACCACTATCAAATTTAGATAAATCAAATCAAAAAATAAATAAGAAAGAGGTAAAAAAGAGTGAAATCTTAGAAAAATTAGAATTAATAGACATATGGAGAAAAATAAATAGGGATAAAAAGGAATACACCTTCTTCTTAGCACCACATGGCACATTCACAAAAATTGACCATACATTAGGTCACAGAAACATAGCGCACAAATGCAGAAAAGCAGAAATAATAAATGCAGCCTTCTCAGATCACAAGGCAATAAAAATAATGATCAGTAAAGTTACATGGAAAACCAAATCAAAAACTAATTGGAAATTAAACAATATGATACTCCAAAATAGTTTAGTTAGAGAAGAAATCATAGAAACAAGTAATAATTTTATCAAGGAAAATGACAATAGCGAGACATCCTTTCAAACCTTTTGGGATGCAGCCAAAGCAGTAATCAGAGGTAAATTCATATCCCTGAGTGCATATATTAACAAACTAGGGAGAGAAGAGATCAATCAATTGGAAATGCAAATAAAAAAAACTCAAAAGTGATCAAATTAAAACCCCCCAGCAGAAAACCAAACTAGAAATCCTAAAAATTAAGGGAGAAATTAATAAAATCGAAAGTGATAGAACGATTGATTTAATAAATAAGACAAGAAGCTGGTACTTTGAAAAAACAAGCAAAATAGACAAAGTACTGGTCAATCTAATTAAAAAAAGGAAGGAAGAAAAGCAAATCAACAGCATCAAAGATGAAAAGGGGGACAACACCTCTGATGAAGATGAAATTAAGGCAATCATTAGAAATTACTTTGCCCAATTATATGGCAATAAATACACCAATTTAGGTGATATGGATGAATATATACAAAAATACAAACTGCCTAGACTAACAGAAGCGGAAATAGAATTCTTAAATAATCCCATATCAGAAAATGAAATCCAACAAGCCATCAAAGAACTTCCTAAGAAAAAATCCCCAGGGCCTGATGGATTCACCAGTGAATTCTATCAAACATTCAGAGAACAGTTAATCCCAATACTATACAAACTATTTGACATGATAAGCAAAGAGGGGGTTCTACCAAATTCCTTTTATGACACAAACATGGTACTGATTCCAAAACTGGGCAGGTCAAAAACAGAGAAAGAAAACTATAGACCAATCTCCCTAATGAATATAGGTGCAAAAATTTTAAATAGGATACTAGCAAAAAGGATCACAAGGGTCATCCACCATGATCAAGTAGGATTTATACCAGGGATGCAGGTCTGGTTCAATATTAGGAAAACCATCCACATCATTGACCACATCAACAAACAAACCAACAATAATCACATGATTATCTCAATAGACGCAGAAAAAGCCTTTGATAAAATACAACACTCATTTCTATTAAAAACACTAGAAAGCATAGGAATAGAAGGGTCATTCCTAAAAATAATAAACAGTATATATCTAAAACCATCAGCTAATATCATCTGCAATGGGGATAAACTAGATGCATTCCCAATAAGATCAGGAGTGAAACAAGGATGCCCATTATCACCTCTACTATTTGACATTGTACTAGAAACACTACCAGCAGCAATTAGAGAAGAAAAAGAAATTGAAGGCATCAAAATAGGCAAGGAGAAGACCAAGTTATCACTCTTTGCAGATGACATGATGGTCTACTTAAAGAATCCTAGAGATTCAACCAAAAAGCTAATTGAAATAATCAACAACTTTAGCAAAGTTGCAGGATACAAAATAAACCCACATAAATCATCAGCTTTTCTATATATCTCCAACACAGCTCAGCAGCAAGAACTAGAAAGAGAAATCCCATTCAAAATCACCTTAGACAAAATAAAATACCTAGGAATCTACCTCCCAAGACAAACACAGGAACTTTATGAACACAACTACAAAACACTCGCCACACAACTAAAACTAGACTTGAACAAATGGAAAAACATTAACTGCTCATGGATAGGATGAGCCAATATAATAAAAATGACCATCCTACCCAAACTTATTTATCTATTTAGTGCCATACCCATTAAACTACCAAAATACTTCTTCACTGATTTAGAAAAAACCATAACAAAGTTCATTTGGAAGAACAAAAGATCAAGGATATCCAGGGAAATAATGAAAAAAAAACACATATGATGGGGGCCTTGCAGTCCCTGACCTAAAACTATATTACAAAGCAGCAGTCATCAAAACAATTTGGTACTGGCTAAGAAACAGAAAGGAAGATCAGTGGAATAGACTGGGGGAAAGCGACCTCAGCAAGACAGTATAAGATAAACCCAAAGATCCCAGCTTTTGGGACAAAAATCCACTATTCGATAAAAACTGCTGGGAAAATTGGAAGACAGTGTGGGAGAGACTAGGAATAGATCAACACCTCACACCCTACACCAAGATAAATTCAAAATGGGTGAGTGACTTAAACATAAAGAAGGAAACCATAAGCAAATTGGGTAAACACAGAATAGTATACATGTCAGACCTTTGGGAGGGGAAAGGCTTTAAAACCAAGCAAGATATAGAAAGAATCACAAAATGTAAAATAAATAATTTTGACTACATCAAACTAAAAAGCTTTTGTACAAACAAAACCAATATAACTAAAATCAGAAGGGAAACAACAAATTGGGAAAAAATCTTCATAGAAACCTCTGACAAAGGTTTAATTACTCATATTTATAATGAGCTAAATCAATTGTACAAAAAATCAAGCCATTCTCCAATTGATAAATGGGCAAGGGAAATGGATAGGCAGTTCTCAGATAAAGAAATCAAAACTATTAACAAGCACATGAAGAAGTGTTCTACATCTCTTATAATCAGAGAGATGCAAATCAAAACAACTCTGAGGTATCACCTCACACCTAGCAGATTGGCTAACATAACAGCAAAGGAAAGTAATGAATGCTGGAGGGGATGTGGCAAAATAGGGACATTAATTCATTGCTGGTGGAGCTGTGAAATGATCCAACCATTCTGGAGGGCAATTTGGAACTATGCCCAAAGAGCAACAAAAGAATATCTACCCTTTGACCCAGCCATAGCACTGCTGGGTCTGTACCCCAAAGAGATAATGGACACAAAGACTTGTACAAAAATATTCATAGCTGCGCTCTTTGTGGTGGCCCAAAACTGGAAAACGAGGGGATGCCCATCAATTGGGGAATGGCTGAACAAACTGTGGTATATGTTGGTGATGGAATACTATTGTGCTAAAAGGAATAATAAAGTGGAGAAGTTCCATGGAGACTGGAACAACCTCCAGGAAGTGATGCAGAGCGAGAGGAGCAGAACCAGGAGAACATTGTACACAGAGACTAATACACTGTGGTATAATCGAACGTAATGGACTTCTCCATTAGTGGCGGTGTAATGTCCCTGAACAACTTGCAGGGATCCAGGAGAAAAAAACACCATTCATAAGGAAAGGATAAACTATGGGAGGGGAAACACCGAGAAAAAGCAACTGCCTGAATACAGAGGTTGAGGGGACATGACAGAGGATAGACTCTAAATGAACACTCTAATGCAAATACTATCAACAAAGCAATGGGTTCAAATCAAGAAAACATCTAATGCCCAGTGGACTTACGCGTTGGCTATGGGGGGTGGGGGGGAGGAAAAGAAAATTATCTATGTCTTTAACGAATAATGCTTGGAAATGATCAAATAAAATATATTTAAAAAAAAAAGAAATAATCAACAACTTTAGCAAAGTTGCAAGATACAAAATAATCTCACAAAAGTCATCAGCATTTCTATATATCTCCAACACAGCTCAGCAGCAAAAACTAGAAAGAGAAATCCCATTCAAAATCACCTTAGACAAAATAAAATACCTAGGAATCTATCTCCCGAGACAAACACAGGAACTATATGAACACAACTACAAAACACTCGCCACACAACTAAAACTAGACTTGAACAATTGGAAAAACATTAACTGCTCATGGATAGGATGAGCCAATATAATAAAAATGACCCTCCTACCCAAACTTATTTATCTATTTAGTGCCATACCCATTGAACTCCCAAAATATTTCTTTACTGATTTAGAAAAAAAAAACATAACAAAATTCATTTGGAATAACAAAAGATAAAGGATATCCAGGGAAATAATGAAAAAAAAACACATATGATGGGGGCCTTGCAGTCCCAGAACTTAAACTATATTACAAAGCAGCAGTCATCAAAACAATTTGGTACTGGCTAAGAGACAGAAAGGAAGATCAGTGGAATAGACTGGGGGAAAGCAACCTCAGCAAGACAGTATACGATAAACCCAAAGATCCTAGCTTTTGGGACAAAAATCCACTATTCAATAAAAACTGCTGGGAAAATTGGAAGACAATGTGGGAAAGATTAGGAATAGATCAATAACTCACACCCTACACCAAGATAAATTCAAAATGGGTGAATGACTTAAACATAAAGAAGGAAACCATAAGTAAATTGGGTAAACACAGACTAGTATACATGTCAGACCTTTGGGAAGGGAGAGGCTTTAAAACCAAGCAAGACTTATAAAGAGTCACAAAATACAAAATAAATAATTTTGACTTCATCAAATTAAAAAGCTTTTGTACAAACAAAACCAATGTAACTAAAATCAGAAGGAAAACAACAATTTGGGAAAAATCTTCATAAAAGCCTCTGACAAAGGTTTAATTACTCAAATTTATAAAAAGCTAAATCAATTGTACAAAAAATCAAGCCATTCTCCAATTGATAAATGGGCAAGAGACATGGATAGATAGTTTTCAGATAAAGAAATCAAAACTATTAATAAGCACATGAAGAAGTGTTCTAAATCTCTTATAATCAGAGAGATGCAAATCAAAACAACTCTGAGGTATCACCTCACACCAAGCAGATTGGCTAGCATGACAGCAAAGTAAAGTAATGAATGCTGGAGGGGATGTGGAAAAGTAGGGACATTAATTCATTGCTGGTGGAGTTGTGAACTGATCCAACCATTCTGGAGGGCAATTTGCAATTATGCCCAAAGGGGGATAAAAGAATGTCTACCCTTTGATCCAGCCATAGCACTGCTGGGTCTGTACCCCAAAGAGATAATGGACAAAAAGACTTGTACAAAAATATTCATAGCTGTGCTCTTTGTGGTGGCCAAAAACTGGAAAACGAGGGGATGACCATCAATTGGGGAATCGCTGAGCAAATTGTGGTATATGTTGGTGACGGAATACTGTTGTGCTAAAAGGAATAATAAAGTGGAGGAATTCCATGGAGACTGGAACAACCTCCAGGAAATGATGCACAGGAAGAGGAGCAGAACCAGGAGATCATTGTACACAGAGACTAATACACTGTGGTATAATCGAATGTAATGGACTTCTCCATTAGTGGCGGTGTAATATCCCTGAACAATCTGCAGGGATCTAGGAGAAATAACACCATTCATAAGCAGAGGATAAACTGTGGGAGTAGAAACACCGAGGAAAAGCAACTGCCTGACTACAGCGGTTGAGGCGGTTGAGGGGACATGACAGAGGAGAGACTCCAAATGAAACTCTAATGCAAATATTAACAACATAGCAATGGGTTCGAATCAAGAAAACATGTAACACCCAGTGGAATCATACGTCGGCTATGGGGGGTGGGGGGGGAATGAAAAGAAAATGATCTTTATCTTTAATGAATAATGCTTGGAAATGATCAAATAAAATATTATTTGAAAAAAATAATAAAACATTTTTTCTCACTCACAATGTTTTGTATGAGCTACAGTGAAGGAAGTATTGTAATGTAGTCAAGCTATTCATTTAGATCAATGTATTTCCATTGTCCGAAGCAAAACCAATTTGTATCACCAGAGCTCCAGTGGAATGCTTAGTTTCTGATTGGTAGAAGAGCAGAGTTATCAGAATTGATGTATCTATTTTTGTCATCAAGGGAAACTGGCCTCCTGGTAAAAATAAGTGAAAAGCATTCTATGCAGCATATGTTGGCTAGCTGGATTCAGAAAGTCTTACTTTAGAATGTGACCATTGTCAGGATGCTCCAAATTATGAGGACCCTTGAAGCCTCTTGAAATGTTCATTTCATAAACATAGGTAGAGATGGCCTTTCCTCTGTTCTAATTCTTTATCTTTTTGAATCTATATTTGGGAGAGAGTGAACAGAATAAAGGAAAATCTTACCCTCCTGGTCCTATTAGTATAGGTACTACCCAAGGATCTTTGTACAGTTCTTGAAGGAAGAGGTGGAAGAGAAAGAGAAGTAGGAAGAGAAAGAGGAATAGGAGATGATGGAAGAGGAGGAGAAGAAACAGGAGGGGTGGTAGAGGAAAGGGGAAAGGAGAAAGAGGAAGAAGGGGAACTTTCAGAGCTAAATGTCAAGAATGTTTCTGGGCTGTGGGGAGCCTATATTCTAAAGCTGGGCTTGCAGAATTTTATTCAGAAGAAAGAAGGAAAGAAAGAAAGAAAGAAAGAAAGAAAGAAAGAAAGAAAGAAAGAAAGAAAGAAAGAAAGAAAGAAAGAAAGAAAGAAAGAAAGAAAGAAAGAAAGAAAGAAAGAAAGAAAGAAAGAAAGAAAGAGAAAGGAAGAAAGGAAGAAAGGAAGAAAGGAAGAAAGGAAGAAAGGAAGAAAGGAAGAAAGGAAGAAAGGAAGAAAGAAAGAAAGAAAGAAAGAAAGAAAGAAAGAAAGAAAGAAAGAAAGAAAGAAAGAAAGAAAGAAAGAAAGAAAGAAAGAAAGAAAGAAAGAAAGAAAGAAAGAAAGAAAGAAAGAAAGAAGGAAGGAAGGAAGGAAGGAAGGAAGGAAGGAAGGAAGGAAGGAAGGAAGGAAGGAAGGAAGGAAGGAAGGAAGGAAGGAAGGAAGGAAGGAAGGAAGGAAGGAAGGAAGGAAGGAAGGAAGGAAGGAAGGAAGGAAGAAAGGAAGAAAGGAAGAAAGGAAGAAAGGAAGAAAGGAAGAAAGGAAGAAAGGAAGAAAGGAAGAAAGGAAGAAAGGAAGAAAGAAAGAAAGAAAGAAAGAAAGAAAGAAAGAAAGAAAGAAAGAAAGAAAGAAAGAAAGGAAGAAAGGAAGAAAGGAAGAAAGGAAGAAAGGAAGAAAGGAAGAAAGGAAGGAAGGAAGGAAGGAAGGAAGGAAGGAAGGAAGGAAGGAAGGAAGGAAGGAAGGAAGGAAGGAAGGAAGGAAGGAAGGAAGGAAGGAAGGAAGAAAGGAAGAAAGGGAGGGAGGGAGGGAGGAAGGGTGAAGTCTAGCCAAATGGGACTCAACATCCATCTCCTGCCTCTACATATTTGCCCAGGCTAACCCCTCTGATAAGTTTAGCACTCCCTTAAGAATAAGTGATAGAGCAGACTTTTTTTTTTCTCTTGTGTCAGAGCAGGCACAAATACTTTCTGACTGCTTCCCCTTGTCCAGAAGATCCCTTTTAATTGTCAGCCAAGTCAGAACCCTATGGGCATACTAAAGAAACAATTTCCCTTAGTCTTCTGAAAGAGGATGAATCAGGGGATACTTTTCTTCCTACCAAATCAAAATCCATGGGCCCAAAGGCAAGCCAATGTGTGGGATGGGTCCCTCCTCTTTGTCTCTTCTCTACTTTGCTATGGGGCTGTGGTTGGCATCTTCCCCCTTTGAAGACACCAGAGCTGTGGAGTTTTGACTAGCAGAGCAGTTTCAGTGGCAATAGCAACAGTGGAAGAGGCATTGCTCAAAGTAGAAGTCACCCGCAGAGGGAGAGAAAACCAAAAGTAAGAGCTTACTTGGTGCTGATTGGGCTATACTCAGTGGAGAGGAAACTAGCTAATGAATATCCTTGTTGCAAATTTTCCATGGAGACTTGAATGTTAACTTCTTAGTTAGCTTGCTAGCTTGCTAGCACAGTGAATAGAGCACTCTCTAGGCATGAAGCCAGGATTCAAATCCAGCCTTTGATATTTACTAGCTTTGTGACTCTGAGCAAGTCACTTAATCACTCCTTATTTCAATCTCTTCCTCTGTAAAATGAGGAAAATAATATTATTACGTGCCTCCCAAGGCAATTCTTAGGATCAAATGAGATAATAATTCCAAATTGTTAAAAACTTGATAGTTCTGTTCTCTCCAAGACCTCTTTCCACTGTTAGATAAATAGAAATCTTTGTTTAGATTGAGCAATTCAACTAAACAAATATTGATTATTAGGTGTAAGGTTCTGTGGCCAGTGTAGGAAACATATGGGAGAAAATAGCATTATGATTGCCCTTAAGATGATTCTAATCTATTAGGGAGAGTTGTGGAGCCTGTCCCGTGCCTATTTCATATTTGTATTTTGGATATCCTTCCAATTCCCCATCCCACAACCTTGTTTGGAAAGACCTCCTGGACTATATTTAAAAATTGAATTGTTCCACAGGAATCTGAGTTGATGATGGAGTTGAAATTCTATGAACCTAGTTCTACTATTAAAGAGACAGGCAACTTTAGAGAAATAAGTCCAGTCTCCAGGGCAAGTAAAGGATAAGTATTGGTAAAAGTCTCCAGCCCTTGTGGTCTTGGTTTCATGGTGCCTGACTTGCCTCAGTGGTAGACCTGGAATCCCTCTTCATCTTTGGCTTCCCAAATGCTTATCTCCCTCAAAGAATCAGCTTACAACAAGTCTATTCCCTGGAATTTCTAGATGAAAATGTTCTAATTCCTAAATTTTGTTATTTGGATTTCCCTTATGACCCTATATCTTTATCAACTCCTTAATATGTATTACACTTGCCTATGTACATGCTATATCCCTAGATAATAGATTTAGACATAGTAGGAACCTATAAGGCTTTTTAGTCCACTACCCCTCTCTATATTATGGATGAGAAAACTGAGGTTTATGAAGCTTAAGGATTTGGTCAAGGTCAAATAAATTGTTGTTTGTGCTTCATTAAAAAAACTATCCTTATTTTATTCCAAGAACAAATTTACACATACATTTCCCAAAATTACATGATTCATGTTGTCTCCCTCTCCCCTTCCTTTCCCCCTCCCAGAGCTGACAAACAATTACACTGGGTTATACATGTATTATCATTCAAAACATATTTCCATATCATTCATTTTTGAAGAAGACCAAATTCATCACTTTGTAATGTTTTGACATTGTTTTAAATTAGATTTAAGTGAAGCAGCAAAGTTGTAGATCTCATTCTTTCCTCCAGTCATCCAAATCCAGTGACAAGTCAAGCCAAGATGTGTGGAGATGGCCCAGGATGCAGTGGATGACCTCGACAAGTTAGATGTCTGATCAGATTCTAGGTGCTCCAACTGCCTTCATAGCCATTGGAAGGAATCGTTCTCATCTGACCATTCTGCCAGAGGAAATCATCATGTAGATGATAGACATTTTATGAATGTGATGCCTGTAAATTACTCTCAAACTGGGTTAGCCCATCTGCCAAGACAGTTTCAAAGAAGTAGGAAGTGCCAGAAGTGGGATTTGAACCTAAAACTCTGGAGATAGTGTTCGATAACAGACTGCTTTGCCTTCTCTGCTTCTGCTCACCCCCAGCAAAAGATAATCTACCTAAATGGAGAGACTTTCTGTATTTAAATTTTTTTGTTGTTCTACTTTCTAATATAGACTCTTGGGCAGAGTAGTCATTTAATAAATGTTTGTTAAGGAAACTTACTTGGCTCTCAATTCATCAGAAAATTTTTATTTAAAAAAATAAGATTTATTTTCCAGAAATTTCAGAAAATGGTTAATATAAAATCTTATTACTTGTGTTATTTTGGATCAAATGTCATAACATCTTTGAGCCCATCTATAACTTTTCATGGGCTTCAAGGATTGTTTCATATGTTCCATATTGTGTGTGTGTGGGGGGGGGAATGCCCACTCAAGGAACTCAATGACACTTTCCTGATGGCCAGAGAAATGCAATCTCAGTGCAGCAGATGGGATGCTGCAATTAGGATGTGGTATTTTGAGACATGAATACATGAGTTCATATCTTGGCTCTGCAACTTTCTACCTAAATGACCCTGGGCAAGACAATTCACTTATCAGGGTCTCAAGGTCCCCTGTAAAATAAGGGGACTGGATTAGATGACCTCTAAGGTCCCTTCCAGTTCCAAACCTACAATCCCATGATACCCAACTCAATTTATAGGAAACATAGTTTCTTGAGAACATGAATCTATTGAGTATATTGTGCTTAGAAGATCACATTCTTGTCTCAAAGAATTCTCCTTTGGAGAAGAAAACAAACACACATACATATGTGTGTATAGTGGTAGTCTCTCAATGACCGAGAATGACTATTGTCTTTGTGCAGTTTCATCTACAATGTACCCTCATGTGGCTTTGGAGTCCAAAGGCTGAGGCGCAGAGTTTGTGGCACATGGGGCATGGGACGCCAGTTGTTACAGGAGGTGCGATTGTGGCCTGGTGTCGGCGTTCACGTGCAGCAGCAAGACGTCGACGTCACTCATCTTCAAAGGTGGTGGTGGCATGGTTAATGTGGGTTCGCCAGCTGCTTCTGTCAGAGGCAGCGAGTTCTAGTTGCTTTGGTGTAATGCCAGCCCACTTCAAGTTGGACTTTAGCTGATCCTTGAATCTTTTCTTTGGTCGGCCTTGTTTCCTGAGTCCAGCTGACAGTTCACCATAGAATACCTGTCTTGGTATTCGCTGTGGGTTCATGCGGATGACGTGTCCAGACCATCGTAGCTGGGTTTTGAGGACCATGACTTCGATGCTGGTGGAGATGGCTCTGTCAAGGACTTCCTGGTTGGTGATTCAGTCCTGCCATTGGATCCTCATGATTGACTGGAGAGAGCGTTGGTGGAATTGCTCCAGCTGTTTCATGTGCTTCCTGTTCAGTGTCCATGTCTCACAACCATGCAGGAGCGAGCTGAGGACCACCGCGTTGTACACTTTGAGCTTCGTCGCAGTGCTTACACCTCTGTGTTGGAGGACTTTGGAGTGCAGCCACCCGAGTGCCTGGCTGGCCTTTTGGATCCTGGCATTGATCTCATGGTCTAGGGACCCATCGTTAGCGATGGTGCTGCCCAGGTACTTGAAAGTGTTGACATTACAAAGTTGCGTGCTATCAATTATAATGCACGGCTAGTTAGTTGGCCTCCCTGGTGCAGGTTGGAACAGCACTTCTGTTTTGCTGAGGCTGATAGTCAGGTCAAACAGTTTTGTTGCAGTGGAGAACCTGTCCACAATGGTTTGAAGATGATTTTCTTGGTGGGCCATGAGAGCATAGTCATCTGCAAAGAGAGCTTCCAAGATGAGTCTCTCTGTTGTCTTTGTTTTTGCAGTCAGGCGGCGAAGGTCGAATAGTGAGCCATCCAGTCGGTATTTGATGTAGACGCCCAGGTCTAGATCCATCACAGCATGTCGTAATACTTGGGTGAAGTATAGTTTGAATAGTACCAGAGCGAGGACACAGCCTTGTTTCATGCCATTGGAGATGTTGAAGCGATTGGAAGTCTCTCCACCAGATAGGACTTCCTCTGTCATGTCGACATGAAAGAGCTGGATCAGTTTGACAAATTTTGCTGGGCAACCGAGCTTGCTGAGGATCACCCACAATGTGCCCCTGTTCACAATGTCAAACACCTTTGTCAGGTCTATGAAGACAATGTAGAGACTTAGGTTCTGCTCAAGGCATTTTTCCTGCATTTGCCTCACCATGAAGACCATGTTGATGGTACTACGATCTGGTCAGAAGCCACATTGTGATTCAGGCAGGTTCTGCTCTGAAACAGATGACAGGAGTCTGTTGAGTATAACATGGGCAAGGATCTTTCCAGCAGTGGAGAGTAGTGAGATGCCTCTGTAGTTGTCACAGGCTGCTCGTGAGCCTTTGTTCTTGTATAGGGCTATGATGGAGGCATCTCTGAGTTCTGGGGGCATGTCTTCCTCTTCCCATATGCTGGTCAACACTATGTGGAATGCCTGGAGCGCCTTTCCATTTAAGGCCTTGTACACCTCGGTTGGGATCCCATCTTTACCGGGTGCCTTGCCTGCACTCATTTGTTTAATGGCTTTTTGGACTTCCTCTATTGAAGGAGGGACGTCAAGTTGTTCAATGGTGCGGTTTTGGGGCATCTGTTCAAGGGCGCTTTGGTTGACTGAAGAGGGTTGTTTGAGAACCTGACTGAAGTGTTCTTTCCACCTGTTGCTGATGCCTTTTTTATCTTTTATGAGAGTGTCACCATCAGAGGATAGCAAGGGAGTGGTGGTGGGTTTTAATAGCCCATAGACAATCTTGAGGGCACTGAAAAATTGTTTGTAGTTTTTCATTTCAGCAAAACGCTGGATTTCTTCTGCCTTTTTTTCCCCACCATCAGTCTTGCATCTTCCTGATCTCACGCTGCGCCGTGGCTTGGAGAGACTTAAATCTGTCCTTTTTAGGAGCAGAGTTTGGGTTATTTTGCCACTCCATCAAGGCTTTGTTCTTCTTGCTCAATAGGTCTTTAATAGCAGTGTTGTTCTCATCGAACCAGTCCTGGTGGTTGCGTTGTTTGGGGCCTAGGACTGCCTTTGATGTTTCCTTCACTGCGTCTCTGAACTTGTTCCATTTCTTGGTTGAGCTGCCAGTGAGTGGTCCCTTGGCAGACAGCTTGTCGTCCAGGCAGGACTGGAATGTTTGCAAATAAGATGGATCTCTAAAAGGACTCATGTTGTAAAATGCGCAAACTGTCTGGGCACATTTTGGATGGCGAGACGCAATGCGCATTTGAAGAGTCGATCTAACCAATCTGTGGTCTGTCCAGCATTCAGCTCCTCTCATGGCTCTGGTGATCTTTACATCCTGGATGTCTCACTGGCGTACAATGATGTAGTCAATGAGATGCCACTGTTTTGATCGTGGGTGCATCCACATTGTTTTATATTTGTTCGCCATTCTGAACACAGTGTTCGTGAGGGTGAGTTCGAACTCTGAGCATTTGCTGAATAGCAGTAGGCCATTGTTATTCATTTTGCCCACGCCGTGTTTGCCGAGCATTCCTTTCCATCTTTCATGGTCCTGGCCAATGCAGGCGTTGAAGTCGCCCAGTAGTATCAGCTTGTCATTTGTGGACACTGAGTGCAGGATGGCACTCATGTCAGAGTAGAACTGCTCGATGGTCTCCTCTGTGCTGGTCAGTGTTGGGGCATATTCGCTGATGATTGTGGCATACAGGTCTTTGTTGAGAGGCAAACGGATCTTCATGAGCCTCTCACTGATGCCCACAGGCAAGTCTGGCAGCTGTTTGAGCAAACTGTTCTTGATAGCCAAGCCAACACCGTGAACTCTGTCTTCATTTGTGGCTCTACCTTTCCAGAAGAAGGTGTATCCAGTGGTGGGTTCGCTGAATGATCCCTCTTCTGGTAGGCATGTTTTGCTTAGGGCTGCAATGTCGATGTTGTATCGTGCCAGTTCTTTACCGATTAGAGCTGTTCTGTTCTCAGGTCTTGGGGTATTCTCTCTGTCAAGTAATGTTCTGATGTTCCATGCTCCTAGTAGGAGTTTCTTTGTATTTTGTTTCTTTTGATTTTGACCACTTAAAGGGATAACCCGCCAGCCGCGGTGTGCTGACTAGGTGTTTGTAGGGCAGGCAATGTTTGGGACACCTTTTCTAGCCCCCTCCCTTGATTAGGGTGAGCAGTGCTGTCCTAGGCTGAGAGGGCTGCTCAGTCACCCAGGATGCTGCCGAATGTCCCTGCTGCCACAGGGCCAAGCGACCACTGGTCCATGGGCCGCCTACGTGCAGGATCGTGACTACAACTGCCAGTGGTCACCTCCACCTGTTGCGTTGCCACTCCCCCTTCGCCACAGGTCTTGAAGAGGGTGGATGGGGTCAGGATAGATGAGTGTGCACAAAGATACTTGTGCTTGAAAGAGATTTAAGTGGAAAAGTTGATGCACAGAGACAGTCCCACTCTCTCGGCGTTGGAAGCCTGGGTCCATTGGCACGAAAAATTGTCATGTCTGGAGACTTCCTCATCTGCATTGGATGTCTGTATTGTCTTTTGTGTTCCAACATGCCCTGAGCACTCCACAGTGCTTCGCTGCATTGCCCTCTCAGCCATTGAACCTTCTTATTGGTTTCTTCCGCCTGTTCCACTGAAGCAGCCTTCACATGCTGGGTGAGCAAAGCCCTGGTTCACCAGGGGTCTACGACCCGATGGCTACCCTCACAAGGTTTAGCCGGCCTGTTGAAGCCATTGCCCGGTGTGTGGCCTCTGCCACATGCTAGCAGCTACAGGGAGCCACAAGTGAGAGCTGGGTGTCAGGTGAGGGTCAGAGGCTGGAGAGATGCCCTAGGAGGGCATGACAAGCCCTCCGTACCAGAGATACTACCCCTCCCTGAGCACCCCATACACCTACACACACATATAATGTATACCTACATAAATACATATATGAGACAGATATAGATGATAGTTATATAGAGTTATAGATATTACATATGTGTACATATATTAATTTGTATGTTCTTGAGTAGTTTTGATGCCCAACTAGTAAAATGCATGCTTCTTTTGTCTAGATACACCTTCCAGGACTAGATAGGTTTTATCTTTATATTTTCAGGAATTTTAATTCATCAAAATCAACAAAGAATCTATGTAGATGGAGTCAACCATTGAAGTACTCCAGATATTCTCATTCATATTGATAATCTGAAAAGCACAGGATCAACCATTTGTGATTTTGTAAGAGATGAGATACTTGTTTCATGCTTGGCATTATTAAGGCTCCATTTACTATTTGTTGGCTGGAGTTCTGATTTTATTGGTATGAGAAACATTTAGGTGAAGAAATATTCTTCATTGATGAATTTCAAGTTATAGTTTCCTGATTTAGTGGGAAGTCAAATGACTTTCCTAGGGGCATACAGCCATTTGTGTCAAAGGCAGGACTTTAAATGTGGTCTTCTTGACTGTGAGGACAGCTCTCCAGCTGTTTCTGGGTGATATTTATATTTTCTCTAAGACCTCTCCCTATTATGTCAAGTAAACAGAAAGTTTAATTTTTCTGACTGCACAATTCAATTGAACAAATATTTATGTTCAAAATTCTTGACCAGTGCAGGAAACACAAGGGAAAATAGTATGAAAGTTGCCCTCCAGGTGGTTCCCATTTATAGCAGGGAGTTGGAGGAAAGACAAGCCCAGATGAGATGCAAGAGATTATCTCATAAGATCCTGGGTCCACTTAAGAAGATTTTCTGACTTTCTTGAGTCATTTTTCTACCTAGGAAACTTAAGGAAATTTATGCATAATTTCCCAAGTACAGTGAAAGTGATCCCCTAAATATAGGCATATGAGAAAATGGAATAATATTCCCTTTAAAGGAAGTAAACTGAAAACCTTCAAATCAAATACACATACATGACATTTACTCCATTTCATCTTCCCTCTTCTTCCCTTTTCCTTTCTTCTCTTCCTTTTCCCACTCTCCTCTCTCCATCTTCTCCCTTTTTATCCTTCTCTTCTTCCTTTTAATCCCATTCCTTCTTTATCTCCTTCTTTTCAATCTCCTCCCTTTCCCTTCTTCCTTCTCTTCCTTCTCTTCCTTTTCTTCCTTCTCTTTTCTGTCTTCATATTTCTTGCTTTTCCTCCTCCCATTCTCCTTTTCCTTTTGTATTCTCTTCTTTCTCTTTTTCCTCTTCCCCTTCCCTCCTTCTCTTACTTGTTCACCTTTCTTCTTCTTCCTCCTCTTTCTCTTTCTCCTCCTTCCCCTTCATCATAATTTTCTTCTTCTTCTCCTCTCCCCTCCTTTTCCCTTCCCCCCCTCTTTGTCCTCCTCCTTTTCTTCTCTGTGCTTTTCACTATCTCTGTATTTCTATCTCTACCTCTCTCCTCTCCCTCTCCCTCCCTCTACCCCAACCCAACTTCCTACTGGTCTTCATTGTCCCATACTTGGCACATTGAGACTCCAGTTTCTCAGCCATGTGGAAATTCTCTCTGGAGACTTCTCATCTTTCTGTGTATTCTTTGCTATACCAACTGACAGCAAAAACAATCCTGGCTCCTTTCTTCTCCTTCTTGTTCTGCCCCACCCCTACCTCAGGCCTCTTCCTCTCCTTTCTGCCTTCTTCAGTATTTCCCAGTTACCTGTCCTACCCCACTACCTATGGCTCAACCCAGGTTTATAGCCCTTAAGAACCAAAGGTAAATTAGCCTTTCTCACAAACCAGGTGGGAAAATAGTTAATAAACATCATCAAAGAAAGAGAAAGTTTCAGCTAAGGAGGGCAATAAAATTCAGAAAGAAACCTGACACTAGTTTTAATTAGTGTAATTACAGTGCGTGTCATTTTAAAAGGATACCTTCGTTAAATGGGTATCATTAACATTAATATAATGTTTTGTTTTCTTTTGATAATTAGTTTCTTGAACCCTGTGGTTAGGGAAGCTTTCAGTTCTCTAATTAATTTTGTTTTTCTGAAGAAAACAGTTAATTACATTTCCCAATACTTGGGGTATAAGGCATATAATCACTTGCTTCCAACTTCAGATCTAACTTTCTGTTTGGATCTTTGTTTTCCTTCCAAGCAAATTTCCTCCCCTTTGGATTATCTCAAACTGTGATTTAAAAATAAAAAGGAGTCTGTGACTAGAACGTACAAATTTAAAAGGAGAAAATATCTTGGAAGGGATTGTTGACTTAAAAATTGAAGGGACCATAGAGGCATGTAGCACAAACCCTTCTTTTAGGGACAGGGAAATTGAGGCTCAAAGAGGTGATAGGATCATAGATCTAGAGTTTGGAGGGACTTTAAAGATCATTTAATCCAACTGCCTTCATTTTACAAATAAGGAAACTGAGGCCCACAATGGTAAAGTGATTTGCCCACAGTCTTATATATAGTAAGTAACTGAGTCAAAATTTAAGTTTCTTGAATTACTTTCTTGAAACCCAGAATCCTTTTCATTCTCCCATGCTGCCTCTTAGTTGTCTCTTCACAGCAGGCAGCTAGGCAGAGAATGCAGAGGAAGATCTGACTTCCAATCCAGACTTGGACAACTTACTAGCTGTGTGACCCTCTACAAGTCACTCAATCAGTTTCAGGATTTGTTACTATAAAAGGGAGACCATAGTAGTACCCCCCCTCCCAGGATGTGGCAACAATCAAATGAGACATTTGTAAGGTGCTTTAACAAAGTAGCTGCTACATAGAAGGTGCTTTAATAAATGCCTGTGTCTTCACTTTCTAATCATCTCTGCCCCACTGAAAACTGAGACTATACTCTTGAGTCCCATGTCTCTGATAGATGAGCCTTCATCTACTCTTTGTCAGGATCCAGGCCATACCATTTACAGCCATTTCCTCACCATGTTCCCTGGAGGGGAACTCCTTCCTTCTCTTACCTATGTACTCACTCTCACTCTCTTTCTCTCTAACTCTCTGTCTCTCTATCTCTCTCTGTGTGTCTCTGTGTGTGTCTCTCTCTCCATCTCTCTCTCTCCAGGGTCACAAAGTGTTTTGTACCCTATTTAGAACGTAATTATGCACACACACAAAAATTATATACATGTAATATAATCTATTTAATAAAATATAAAATTGATATAAAAAATAAAATATACATGTATAAATCTTCATGTATGTATATAATAGATACGTAAGTATATATACAATGTACATATACATGTATATGTGTGTTTACATATATCGTGTGTATATACATGCATTTATTTTAAATTTTCTTTTGAGACTAAATTCACCTCTCTTACTGGTTGAAAGTATGATAGCCTCTTATGGCCATTCCCACTGTTCATTGGCATAGAAGCTTTCACCCAGTTTGTTTTTGACCTGGGTCGCTTAACTCTTAAGGTAGCCTAGTGGTTCCCTGAGGGACTTACCATATGGTATTAGACTTATTGAGGATACTCAATTGTCTTGTGTGATAGAGAGAGAGATTCAAGTGATCCATCATACTCAGTCACCCTCAATAGCAATTATTGGAAAACTGACTAATAATAATAATATAATTATGGGGCTGTATGGGATTGTAGGGAGGACTCAAAGGGGTTTGCTGTTACCTTTACAGGGCTGCTTATCCACCTTTGGGGTCTATCTTTTACCCAACTCCCATTTGTGGTTCTAAAAAGCTGTAGCATGTGCAATGGCCACACCTCTGCAAAGTCATCTAGTTAGACAGGCTAAACCTGTCTGATTGAGGGTAAGAGACTGGCCTCATAACCATCAATGACTTAGGGGGATGTCTTCCCCAAGCATGGGAAGACTTCCCTCAGTAGAAGGGGGAAATGAAAACTGTTTGTTACAGTGCCATGAAGGCAACTAAAGCAAGCACTGTGGATTGCTTAGAGTTTGGTTAAACATGGAAGCTGCCAAGGTCATCTATTGCATCCTGGACCATGTTCAGTCATACTAATTTTTTTTTTTTTGCCACTGGACTTGGATGACTAGAAGAGAGAGTAAGGTTGATGACTTTGTGTAACTCTGCCTTACTTTAAATCCAATTCACCCACAAGTCATCATCCCATGACAAACAACAATATAATGTAATATTATTATTACTATTTAATGTTTTAATTTTTATAAATTTTTTAAATCTTAACTCATTTTATCCTCACCAATGTCCTTCTGGAGTAGGTGATATTATTTTCACTTTGCTGACAAGGAAACTGAGACCCAAGTAATTTGATCAGGGTCACAGTTAGTAGTATCTGTAACAGAATTTGAATGTGGATTTTACTTATTCCAAGTCCAATGCTCTATCCAATGGGCAAAGTGACTTCCATGTAATCTCCTTGAGGTCAGGAACAATCATCATCACTTGTCCTTATATTCTTATCTCTTAGTCTCATGCATGATATATAATAAGTGTTTAGCAATGCTCTATCTCTTTTCTATCTATAGCTTTTTATCTATCTTTCTAACTTTCTATCTATCATTCTATCTATCTTTATTTCTCCATTTGTTTGTCCATTTATTTATCTATCTTTATCTCTCTAAAACATTGTCAACACAGGAATGCATTTCTCACCATTGTTGGGGAACTCTGGTAGATTTCAGGTACATTCAAAGCAGATTGGTTCAAGGGCAGATGACAGAAAATGATCCCAAGTTTTCCTTGAGATCTGTTTCCTAGTCATCTCCAAAGAGATGGTTTTACCTCTCTACTCAGAGTTCATCTCAGCTGAATTGAAAACATGACACTAGGGATTGCTTCTAAATGGACTTGCCTTGTTGAGGTGTATTATGATTGATTAATAAAATATCCATTCATTCATGAAATTCTGCAAATCAAATTATGCTAAAGCAAATAGAAAAGAGGGATGAAAATTAGCTGGGCTGCTTGCTGAAACATATAGCACTAAATTAGGTGGAACATTTCTCTGCCTCATATCTCTTGCACACCATTATTCATAAAGGCCAACAATGGACCGGAGTACTGGGTAACTGTAAGCCCATGGGTATGACATGAACATTCCATAAAGCCAGGTCACCATAATAGAACCTATTTTTCTTGGGGAAGATATTGACCTCTAAGTTGTGCATCTCATGTTGGCTCAATATGTAGTTGGATTATACTTCTGCAACCTAACTCTTGAAGGAAAAAAAAAGGAAACATAGCTAGAAAAGTCCATATTTTCTATTTATTGCAATTTTTGGCAAAAGAGAAAAAAAGCAAAATTTTTAAACAAATGTTATCCCCTGAAATAAGCTCCTAGATTCCACAATAGGATATTTGGCATAAAATGCTTTCTGTTTGTGGCTGACAAGAACTCTAAGACCTCTATTCTCCTCTAAAGTTCAAGAAAGGGGGAGGGGTGGGATAAGGATGGAGTTTGCAATAATATTAATTAGAAACAGATTAGAGCATTGGCACTCTCAAGAATGAAGAGAGAAAAATGTCCTCTGATTACACAATGGCAAAAAATGGGGGCTGATGTTGTGGGGGGGTACAGTTTGAAGAGCTGATGACTGATTTACAAAAAAGTATTTTAGAACCAGATTTTTCAAGCCAAGAATTGAGATAATTATTTAGCAGACTGAAAATTCAGATGGGTTGGAGCATTTTCTTCCTGATAACTTTGTGATATATGCAGAGCAAGTATTATCATACTCATTTTATACATGAAAAGACAGAGCTTGGGGGAAGGGGTGTTAAGTGACTTACCCAAAGATACTTAGCTAGTATTGGAGCCAGGATTTGAACACACTTTCCAAGCCTTTGGTCAGAAAGTGCACCATCATTAGATATAGAAGAGACCTTATTGACTAGGTGGTCCAATCCCTCATTTCACAAGTGAAGAAATTGTAGCCTAAAAAAATTGAATGTGCCAGTGGTCACATAAATAGTATCAGAAGTTAAATTTGAACTTAGGTCCTCATATTCTGAGTAAGAGAAAAGGGAGGATAAGTGGAAGTATGAGAAGGAAAAAAAAGAATGAATAAGAGGAGAATGAAAAGAAGGAAGATGGGAGAAGGAGAAGAAGGAGAAGGACATGAAAGAGGAAGAAATGAGAATAAAAAGAAAAAGAGATGGGAAAAGAAGGAAAAGGTGAAGGAGGAGGCAGAAAAGAAGGAAAAGAAGGAAGAGATAGAGAAAATAGAGAAATAAAGACCAAATAGAAAGTAAAGTAATAAAAATGTGTAAATAAGTGGTTCTTTTTTTTTTAATGTCAAATATCAATTTGTCCTAGCACATTGCATATGGTGTCGAATTTCTCAGATGGTGTATTTTCTGTTTGTTTGGGTCTAGATGGCAAACTTCTAGGAGAAAGACCATGTCATTTGATGTCTGTTCTGTGTGAAGCATATTGTCAGTATCTACCAACTGTTAGTAAATCCAGAGCCCTAGTTTTTGGTAGATTTAAAAATTGGCACATGAAATCATTATTCTGTTTTAATTCAATTTAATTGATTCGGTTAGTGTTTAAGTATGTACTGTAAGTTAGGGACTATACTATGTACTGGTGATGAAAGATAGAAACCAACTAGCCCCTGCCTCCACATGGCTTGCCTTCTACTGGAAGCAAATTAGATTCTACTGAAGGAAATGAACCCCAATTGGATTAATGCCCATTTTTAACTAGTCACTTAATAATACTACTTTATGACATGAGTACATTATTTTTAATGTAGATGCATGCTATTGATCGTAAACTTTTTTGTCTAATTCAGTTTTAATGCCAGTATTTATTGCATGCCTAGAATTTTGCATGTCAGTTTGTGAGTGAAGTGTTTGTGTATGAGCATATGGCTTGGAAAGACAAGGGCTGTATCAGAAAGGGATATGAAGGCCTTCATTAGTAATGATACACAAGTGGGGGCAACTAGATGGCTCAGTGGATACAAAGTCAGGCCTAGAGATAGGAGGTCCTGAGTTCAAATGGGATCTCAGAAACTTCCTACCTATGTAACCCTTGGCAAGTCATTCAACCCCAATTGCCTAACCCTTACTGCTCTTCTACCTTGGAGCAAATACTTAGTATTGATTCTAAGAAGGTAAAGGTTTTATAGTTAAAAATAAAAATTTTAAAGTAACGACACAAGTGATGACCTCAGTTGATGATGGGCATACAAGTCTTTTTTTATTTAAAAAAAATGCCTAATCTTTGGCATGATAAAATTTTTAGCTAGAAGGAACCTAAGAGATTGAATCCAGTCCCTTTAAGAGGTAAAGAAATTAAAGATGATAAAAAATTAAGTGCTTTTCCTTTTAAATTGCTTGAGAATAGTTGGGGATTGATTCTTTTAAAAAAATATTTGTATCCCTAGTACCTAGAATTCAATAGGTGCTTAATAAATGCTTTGACTCATGTATGATTGTATTGGTAGTAAAAAGCAAAGCTAGGACTTAAGAGTGAAAGGATCATGACTCTAGAGCTTAAAAGGCCTTGAGTTAAAAAAAGTTAAAGCCTCTTAATTTGCAGATGAGTAAACTTAGGCCCAGAAAGTAGAAATTACTTATCTCTAGTCACAAAGGGTTTTTTAATTTTAGTCTTATGACTCTAAAATCTGCTGTTTCTACTGCTCTACACTGGCTCCCT
This sequence comes from Monodelphis domestica, assembly GCF_027887165.1. Taxonomy (NCBI): domain Eukaryota; kingdom Metazoa; phylum Chordata; class Mammalia; order Didelphimorphia; family Didelphidae; genus Monodelphis; species Monodelphis domestica. The sequence goes on from NC_077231.1 coordinate 82,110,680, forward strand.
TCTCCAAAGTCATTGTTCTTTCCAGGACAACACAGCAGGGATATATTGAGTCAGGCCAAATACCAATGCTCTGGCTTGTCCTGCATTTTGCATTCTAACTTTTGGATCCTGTGGAATATCTTGGCCCTGAACTCTATGACTAACACCTGTAGCATCCATTCATCTCAGTCCTTTGACCTTTCCCCCAATTAAATAACTTTCATTTATGCCTTTTTACAATTAAACATCACATTAATTTCCTCCCTTCTGATCCATCCTTGTAACACTGAAAAATTGAGTAAATAAACAGAACAGCCAATGCAAGTAATAGTATCCCCCCTCTCTACCATAAAGGCAAGCAGATTTTCTCCATTTTTTTCTGTTAATCCCATGGACCTCATAATCTTGATCTGGTCTCATTGTTTAGATTATACTTACTCTCCTCTTTTCTTAGCAGCAGATAAGAATTTTCTTCCAAAGGACCCCTACTGTTTGTGCTTCTTGACTAGGAGTTTTCCAATACCTTCTCCCAAACCCCCCCAATACTGGTAAAAATGGCAATCAGATAATCTCTTGTATAATATGTTACCTCAAGGGATTTGTATTCTCACTAGAGTTACAAGGCATATGTGTCTCCATCATAGGTTAGACTAAATCTTCATGGAGATCAGTTTTCTCTCTGAAATTATGTATTTCTGGGAAACATAAAAAATAGAAAATAGTTCTTGATATTTATAACTCTGAATAGGGAAGAATAAAAAGAAAATCCTGTTAAGTATTCATGGAATATATGAACTGCAAGGGAAGTGGCTTGGCATAGGGGACAGAGGAACAATATTGAAATCAAGAAGAATATACTTAATACTTGCTTCAACCACACACTGACTGCATGTCCCTAGGCAGGTTACTTAACCTCTCTGTGCTCCCAGGGGACTCTATGAATTTTAGTCACAAAATAATTACTTAAATGCATTAGTGGAGAATTTCCTCACCAGGAGTTTCCCATTCTGCTGAAATCACAGGTCAAGATAATTTTTAAATAAATGAACTAAAGAACATTCATTAAACAAAGAATAGAAAAAGAAAATTTCACTTTTCCAAACTGGGAAACTGGAAAAGTGAGATCATGATTTAGCTTTTTATTTTATTAAGTTATATTTTTTAAAGAATATTTTACTTACCACTTGAATGCCCGGGCTTTGAAAGATTGAAGTTTGCCCTTCATGCCAAGTGGAGTGTGATTACTCATAATGAGGAGTCAGTGCCTTTGAAAGTTGACTGTGAGGAAATCAGCTCCCCCCCACCCCATTTTCATAGTGACTGTGCAAATTAAAGGCCTCATTAATCAAGACAACTGTTGGAAAGTTAGTCCTAGATACATGTCAGCCCTCTGTTATCATGTTTAACCCATTCTCTGATCTATTCCAGAATAAGACTTTGTATCATTTTAAGCCCAAGTGATGTTTTCTGTGGCCTGATCAAGGAGTTCAAGTCCTTCTTTAATGAATGTTCAAAAAGTTTTAGAATTCATAAGAGTTTTAAAAAATTCATTAAATTGCTAAATTTTGCCATATTGTTTAGTATCACTTTATAAAAATAAACTTCTTCAACTTCTCTGTCCTAGCATAACAGAATTTTAAAACTTTATAATAGGCAGATAGGGAAGTATGAAGAAGGTCCAGGAAGTGTGGTAACCCTAAGAAATGTGATATGGAATGAAGATGGTCAAATGTAACAATGGAAAGGAGATTCAACTTGAAGGCAAACCTTTTGGAAGACCTGGGATCCCAAACCTGACTTTGCTGAGACTGAGCAAATCCTTCATCTGTAAAAAATAAAAAAAAAACTGACAGGGCCAGGAACTGATTTGTAGCATCCTTTCCAGTTCCAGCATTCTGTGGTTCAACTGATAGAGTGATGAATGTTCAGGACCATGGAGAGCAGTACTACCAGGTCTCCATTCCAAGGATTTGAAATGGATTTCATGTAATATTACATAATAGTACTGAGAATAGACTGAGAGTCAGAAGTTTATTCCTGGCTGTTCCACTTACACACTTAGTGACCTTGGCCCAAAACATTGGCTACTAGGCAAGAAAAAGCCTTCCTTCCTCCTTCCTTCCTTCCTTCTTTTTCTTTCTTTCCTCCTCTTTGTCTTTCCTTCTTTCCTCCCTACCTTAATTGCTTCCTTCTTTCCTTCTTTTTCTTCATTTCCTTCCTTCAGTCCTTTTTTCCTTCTTTATTTTTTATCCCTCTAGCTTTCTTCCTTCATTTTTCCTTCCTTCTCTGCTTCATATTTTCCCTTCCTTCTCCCTCCTCTCTCTCTCTCTCTTCCCCCCATCTCCTAATACATTACTCAATGAGTGCATAAATCTATTTACTCAAGGCCAGATCTTGGACCTTCTGGACGTCAATTTCTTGGCCATCTTTTTCTGCTTATACTTCTTTCTCTGAATATAGGTGATCAAAAGTCATCATGGCTTTGATGCCAATTTTCTAAGACTGAGAAATAAGGAACTCCTAGATCTGAATACTGGTTGGGTATCCAAATGATCCTGAAAACAACTTCTCATAGAATTAAATGATTCTGATTATAAGCATGAACCCTGGTTATAGACCTTGAGTGAATTGCTCAGACATCGTAAAGTCAAGGGGAGCTTATTTTGTAGTCCTAACAATGTGTTCCACATTATAATGTTTTCATGATTAACCTCCCAAAAGAATATAATCTGAGTGATAGGTCACTGAATCATGTGTAAAGTACTTTTCAATGTGTGATAAAGTATTTTTTGTGTTTTAAACATTTCTTTTGTGACTGATAAGACAAATAACTGCCCTAGATCTGATCCACTTTGTATTTGGAGTAAGGTTCCTCAAGATATTCTGCTTATCTCTTTTGAGTAGACCTTAGACATAAACACAATTTAAACTTTAAGAATTTTTTATCAGAATTCCTGGGAGAGTGAAAAATGACCCTCATTGCAGTCAGATTTCCATAAAATTGAGTCTGGTTCATATAAGCAAAGGGTTGGGTTCACTTGCCAAAAGTAGCCTCCCTCAAAAAAATTGGACTGTAGTTCTTTTCCATCGTCATCCATAATATTTCATTCTACTCCACAATATGGAGCTCAGATAAGAAATTATCCTTATATAAATCAACTATACTATTTTTTTCAGGTTAAGTGTTCAGAGAACTGCTGCACATGAGGATAAGATGGTTGATTTTTGTAATTTAATGCAAATGTTGGACTATAGTTTCATTGTCTTTATCTTCACTGAAAATATCATTAGGAAAACTCCAGTAGCAGACTGGATGATGCAGAGGCTATGCATCCTATTGCCTCTATGATATGCTATCCCCACATGGTTTTGGACTTCAACTAAAACTATATTTTAAGAGCTTTTCATTTCATGGAATTTGGAGATTATGACTATTTGATATAATGATAATAATAGCTAACATTTATATAGTGCTTTAAGGTTGACTGAGGACTTTTAATATATAATTTACTTTAATCTTCACAACAACCTTTCAGGGGATACTATTATGCATTTTTTTTCAGACGAGGAAACTGAGATTAAATGACTTTTTCAGGGTCATACAATTAATGTGTGAGATTCTGGATCTGAACTCAAGTCTTCCTGACCCTAATCCCAGGGTCTTCTCCATTCAGATACTTTAATATTTTTTTGAACAGTGTTATGTCTGGAAGGTTATGAAAAACTATTTTGTCTGCAGTGATGCTCTTGTTATAGTTAGGTTTGTTGGTTCAAGCCTCAAGGATATTTGGGGATTCATTTTTGTCAAAGGGGGATGTTCCATTTGTTAGTTTATGAATAATAGAGAGCCTTAGGGTATAGCTGGTATAATTTTGACTACTTAATTATGTCTTTCTAGGTATTATGTATTTTATATGTGACCCTGATTAATTCACTTCATTTCTGTCTGCTTCAATTTCCTCAACTATAAAATGGGAGTTGTAATAGCACCTAGCCAGGTTTGTTGTGAGAGTCAAAAAAAATAATATTTACAAGGCATTAGTACAGTGCAGTACACATATTAGTTCCTTAATAAATGTTTCCTCTCTTCCTCTTCCTCCTCTCCTTTCTTTTATTATTCAACAAGCATTTATCAAGTGCCTACCATATACCAGGAACTTTGCTAAGTTCTGGGCAATTAAAAAAAGACAGAAATAGCACTTTCTTTATGGGAGCTCATAGCTCACACCCTCTTAGGAAGTGATAATATGAAAACAAATATGTTGTATTTGTGTGTATATATATATGTGTGTGTGTGTGTGTATATATATAAGTTCTATATAAAACTTGAAATCCCTTCTGCATGATATCTGACATGATCTGCAATAGGATGCTACTGCTGATGCTGCTGAGTAATAATAACTAAAATTGATAAAGCATGTCAAATTTGCAATTCATTTTATATGTATTATCTCACTGGATCCTCCCAATAATAATTTTATGAGGTATATGATATTATTATTATTACACTTAGATATATGTTATTATTACATGTACAGATGAGGAAACTGAGGTAGTGAGAGAAACCAAGTGATCTGGGAAGGGTAACAGCTCATAAGTATCTGAGGCACAGTTTAAACTCAGGATTTCCACGACTCCAAATCTAGCACTCTGGACTCAGTGTCTTACCCTTTTATGACTTTCAAAACCCAGGACACAGACTCCATTTTTCTTAACATCAACATAAATAGGCAAACAATCCACAAAACCACTTAGGTACCTCCTAAAACTCGACGAGGGTAATCTTAGGAAATCATATCCATGATCATTCCAGATGATATCAGGGTCTGATTTTGTGCATCACGGATCCAATCTCAAACAGTGCACATTCATTTCAATAGTACTAGCATTTGGCCAAAAACAAGGAAGGAGGATCTCATTAGAAAACGGAGGTTCCCAGAAACTAATAGATGTGACAGAATATTACTGTGCATAGGAATACAGGCAGGAGGGAAATGGAGATAACAGGCTTCGAGGCCGGTGCTATGGAGGAGTTGAAGTCTCAGCCAAGAATTTGTAAGCTCTCATTTGCCCAGGAAGGTAGCAGCTGGTGCCTGGCAGAAGGCAAATAGCATGTACCGTGTCACTGATCAGCAGTGGTGAGTGTCCACGAATGGAACAGATTAAATATTCTTTCCCATGCCAGGCCAATATGGCAGGAAAAAGAGGGCCTAGCAACAAGTGTTAGCAGGAGGAGGCAGCAGAGGGCATCTTGGGGTGTTGGCAATGGGGAATCATTTTATGCATTGGGAGTAATTGGGCAGAGAGAAGCAGGGTGGGAAAATAGCTAGAAAGCTAGGAAGATCTAGAGCTGAGTTCTGTACCAGATGAATTCTAAATGTGTGGCTCTAGGAAAATAGCTTAGCCTCTCAGTGTCCTGAGCAATACTGATGCAGATGAATTACTGATCAGCATTGCTTTCCACACTGGGAGTTTTCTGTGCCAATGAAATCACAGATGTGGGGCAATTGGGTGGAAGGTCAGTTAGAATTAAAGGAAAATATGAATTACACAGATCCTTTAAATAAATCCCAATCTATAAGTTCTTGACCTGTGTGTGTGTGTGTGTGTGTGTGTGTGTGTGTGTGTGTATGTGTATGTGATGGACCCATTAGTACATCTGGTAAAGCCTATGAACCCTGTCTTAGAATAATATTTTTAAATTCATAAAATAATGCATTTAAGATTATAAAAGACATTGATTACATTGAGATCTTTATAAAGTATATTTAAAAACTAAGATCATGGGCTATAGGTTAAGGATTATCATTTTATCATATTATTTTCATGTAAATACAATGAGAGACTATTGACCTAGATCTAAAGCTGGAAGGAACCTCTGAAACTTTCTAGTCCAACCTCATTTTACAAATGTGGAAACTGAGGTTCAGGGAAATTATGTGACTTACCCATAATCACATAGCTGGTAAGTGTCAGAAAGATGATTTGAACCTTCTTGATCCCAGGGACTATACTCTATCTACTCTGCCATGTTGAACTTCTTGATAACATTCAATGTATCCCTAGTGCTTTAAGATCTACAAAGTGCATTCATCACCACAATCCTATGAAGTAGGTATGATAAGCCTTCCCATCTGGCACCATAATGTGGTCTAGAAACAATGCCATGGAAAACTCAAGCTTTTCACAGTCAGAGTTTTTGTTTTGTCACCATTAATGGTTCTCATTCACCCACCACTTGTAGGGTCTAAGCTTCAGTCAAGTTTTATTTCATTCTCTAGGCTTCTCACCAGGCACCACTTATCTGTTGCCTATATTACCAGATCTGGTACTATTATTAAAATTAATAATAATAATTAGTAGTAAGAATACTTTGGCTTCAATTTATTAATTTAATTACCCCTTCTGGAACTATTTTAATTACTTTTTTTGTAAATCCATAAAAATGATGACCAGCAATTTTATTTATTTGAATACTATAACAGTCCATTATCACCAATAATTAATAATAATCATATTCATTATAATCCTTCTCTTCAATTCTCTAAGGATCTGTGGTTTCATCTGTGGGTGCTTCTGACACCAATGCAAGTTAGTAACATAAAGAGTGCTGAGTCTAGCATCAGAGAATTCAGATTCAAATTTCTCCTCCATCTCTAGTGCTTGCTATCTCTGTGACCTTGGTCAAGTCACTTAACTTCTCATGGCCTCTTCTCTTCACATGTAAAAATGTAGGATTTGGACTAGATGGCCCCTGAGGTCTGTTTTAACTCTGGCTCAATGAACATCTTATCCAGGGATGCTTACACACACACAAACATACAGGAAACTCTTTTGTGATGGAGACATGTTTTATCTCCTCAAGCAGATACTAAGCAACTAAGTCAAGAAATATGTCTTACTCATTTTGAATCCCCTTCTTTGCCCCACATGGTGACTTATATATTTCCATTAATTGATCAATTAATAAGTATTGATGAAACTTGCTCTATTTTTGTTGTTACTTGGTCATTTCAGACATACCCAATTCTTCATGATGTCATATTTTCAGGAGAGAATTTAGTGAAGCTGTAGAGTGTCTTGTTTACCTCCAATTCTCCAAATTAACACCTGAGTTGGCTTGTTACATTTGTTCATTAATTCACAATAAATGCTTGTTGGTTGATTAATGCTCATTTGTACATTTTGGGAATTAGGTTCCCCACTGTCAGAAGCAGCTAGTCTGTGGAATAGAGAGAGTACTGAATTTGGATTCATGATGTCATGAGTCTGAAATTTAACTTAGACACTTGTTAGTTTTGTGACTTGTTTAGTTGGTTTTCAGTCCTGTATGATTCCTTATGACTGCTTTTTTTTTTTTTGGCAGAGATACTGGAGTGGTTTGCCATTTCCTCTTCCAGATCATTTTACAGATGAGAAAATTGAGGCAAACAAGGTTAAGTGACTTGTCTAGGGTCAATAGCTAGTAAAATTTTACTAGATATTAAGCTATATATTAAGATGTGGGTCCAGAAAGACAAAAATCAAAATGTTCCTGGTCTCAAGGATCTTATGATCTCCAACATTTATACCTAAACAAAACATATACAAAATAATTGTTGGGGTAAAGAAACATTAGGAATGATTATTAGAAAGGAAAAGGAAAGACCTCTTATAGAAAGTGGTATTGTTTTCTGAAAAGCTTGGTTCAAATATCGCCTTTTACAAGGGGGGGGTGAAGTTTAAGGCCATTGAAGTCCCTCCCAGTCAGTTCACTTAGTCAGGTTATTAGGTTAGTTTTTGCATTTATTATTAAGTATTAGTATTTTGTATTAAGTCAGTTATTAAGTTAGTAAACATTTATTAAGCACCTATTTTGTGCCAGGCACTTTGCTAAGCACTGGGGATTCAAAGGGAAAAAAAAGAATATCTTCCCTCAAGGAGCTTATAATCTAATGGGGAGACAACATGCAGACAACTATGTGCCAACATGATACAAACAGGATAGATTAGAGATAATCAATAATCAGTAAACACTGATGAAGCATCTACTGAGTACTGGGCCCTGTGTTTAATGCTGGGTATACAAAGAAAGATAAAGGCAGTCCCTACCCTCAAGGAGCTCACCATCAAATAAGGAAGACTGCATAAAAACAACTGTGTACAAATAAGCTACATTCAGTTCTAAACTTATGACCAAATTACTCCATGATCCTTCTACATCTTAAAAGTCAATCTCTAGCTGTTTTTGTGAGTAAAAACTAAAGCACCCAACAATGAAACCCCAGATATGAATTCTGTTTCCAGGCCTATACTTGAACTGTTTCCCAATTGGAAGGACCTGCTTTCTATTGACAGATGTTAGTGTTACATCCAAGCTATGATGATACAACAGAAAAGGACCCTAGTGAAATAATAGAACCCAATTAACAAGGCAGCATGGCGGAGTAGGTAGAGAGCCAACCTTGGAATCTGAGTTCAAATCTCTCCTCTGATATCACTAGCTTTATGACCCTGTTCAAGTCACAAACTCTCAATATCCCAGGCAATTCTAGCACTCTAAGATGCCAACCTGTTTTGGTGAAAGGATTATCTTCATTGGGGGGTCCTCTAAATTACTAAAATCTCATGCAGTCTAAACAAATCAATAACTAATGTTTTATATATATATACACACACACTCACACATATATATATATATATATATACATTATTCAAATGAAACAGTGCAGAACCTCTATACACTGACATGGTTGACAAAAACTTAGATATGTGGCTGAAATTCATCAAGGTCAAGTGTCTTGACCAGTCATATCATTGTCAGAGGTTAAATTTGAACCAAGGTGTTCCTGATTCCAAAGCTGCCATTCTGTCCACCATATCACACTGATTCTCTAGCAAATATTTATATAATATATATTTATATTTATGTATTTAAAATAACCAGTGTATCTTTACTAGAATGGTCTATTATCCATTCATTAGCCTATTAAGATAATTGTATATCAAGATAGTAAAAATGGGCTTATCTTGTTAGTACTGGTCAGGATTCCATCCAAGAACTAGTTCTTTCTCTGTGTCCAACCAAAGTTCCCCCTTTACATGAGAAACGAAGGTTTAGAGCTAGAAGGGATCTTGGGGTATCTCGTCCAAAATTCTCATTTTATGGAGGAGGAAGCGAAAGTCTAGGAAAGTGGAGTCAAGAGGACATAGTTTCCAATCTAGCCTTGAGACACTTCCTGGCTGTGTGACACTGGGCAAGTCACTTAAGCCCAATTACCTATCTCTTACTGCTCTTCTGTTTTAAAATGAGTGTTTAGTAACTAGTCTAAGGCAGGAAGTAAGGGTTTATTTGTTTTTTAAAAGAACCACTATAGAACCCTAGATCTTCTACCTCTAAATCCAGTGATTTTTCTAGGAAGTTCTGTTGCCTATTTAGGACAGTCTAAACTTATTAAAGTTACTAAAGCATAGTTTAGTAAGCCTCAAGAAGCTGTTGTTGTTCAGTCATTTTACAGTCATGTCAGACTCTTTATGACCCATTTGGGGTTTTCTTGGCAGAGACAGTGAAGTGGTTTGCCATTTCCTTCTCCAGCCCATTTTACAGATGAGAAAATTGAGGCAAAGAGGGTTAAGCAACTTACCCAAAATCACATAGCTGGTAAATGTATGAAGCCAGATTTGAACTCAGGAAGATAATTCTCCCTGACTCCAAGCCTGGTGCTATGTGAATTATGATGCCACCTAGCCATCTGTTTTAGGTAGGAAGGGTATTTTGTTTTAGCAATCTTCCCCTAACTTTAAGAAGCCCAATAGATTTAATTAACTTTTTCACTTCAAATCCAAGCAAAGAAAATAAGGATAGGAAAAAAATGATCTTCCTAGTTTCACACTAGGTAACTGAGGTCCAGACAAGCAGAAAAGATGGCCCTAAAGGTCTCCCATCCATTGCCAATGGAAATCCACTAGCTCTTACAGTGTTCTCTCTCCCAGATCAGCAGTCGAGAATTGCCCATCCAATTAAGCAGATTAGACATTTTTCCCGGGTGATGGAACAGCCCCAAACAGCAGTTGTGAGTGGGAATGCACCATCTCCTGCTTCCCAGTCCAGTGCTTCTATCTGCTAACTCACTGCTTCCTCCTTTTGCTCCATTTGGGAAATAATTGGCACTTGCTTAATGCCAAATTTACATTTGTTTTGCATGGGAACAAAATTTGCTTGCAAACAGCTCTGTGAGTGAGCAAATGGGCATTTGTGCTGGTAAATCAAGTGAAGCTTCAACTCCCCAGTTTGCAGATGTATTATTCAACAACATAAAAAAAGGCAGGGTTGGGGGAGGGGATTAATTTACAGAACTTTCCAAAGCACCAAAGAAGCATCCACTAAAGCCAAAGCCTCATTTGATTTTTTTTTCCCTCCATTTCTATCCTGGCTTGATATTTTGACACTTTCTCCCAGAGGTATCCCTTATCAGAACTGACCATGCTCCCTAACCTTCGGACTGAGGCTTTAGTAGAGGGCTTTGGGAAAACCTCTTTCTTCCTTTCTCCACCCAGCATTCATACCCCAAACTTGTTTTTTATCAATAATGACAATACCATGGAAGGAATATATCACAGGTGCCAGTATAATATCCAGGAAAGAAAGCTCAATTTGGAGGCACAGTTCCTGAGTTCAAATCCCACCTCTGTTACTAAATATTGGGAATTTTTTTCTTTGAAACTCTTATTTTCTGATTTAGTAACAACTCAAAGACAGAAGGATAAGGGCTAGGCAAATGGGGTGAAGTGACTTGCTCAGGGTCACACACTAGAAAGTGTCTGAAGCCAGATTTGAACCCAGGTCTTTCAGAATACTAGTCCTGTTGCTGACACAGCCTCCCCAACCACACACACACACACACACACACACACACACACACACACACACACACACACACACACCTGTATAATCTTGATCCAGGCTCTTAAACTCTCTGGGTCTTGTTTTATCTGTGAAGTTGGAGAGTTGGAATAGATGACCCCTAAGACTCTTTACTGCTCTAAAATGATTATCTTTTCTTTGGTACCCACATTCGATATTTTGTACCCAACCCAGCCATAACCCTTTTGCAGACCTTCAAGTACTGGTTATTAGCTAATCTTAAAGGTTATCCATTAGAATAATATGTTTATATGATTTACTATATTATTTGGGAGATATGAAGAATTGATAAGAAAGGAAGTGAAAGCTTCCCAAATAAAATCAAATCTCAAATCTGAGTGTGTATTTGAGAGATCTGGGAGGGAGGGGGAGGAATGGTCACTTTAATTTAAATCATCATATGAATGGCTCATACTCATCCTTTAACCATTTTACCATCCCAGTGGTAGGTTAGAGTAGAAAGAAATGGTTAAAAATAACAATAACAGCAATAATAATTTATATTGTTCTTTAAGGTTTTGAAAAAAGAATCAAAAGATCTAGTCCTTAATCTCAATGTCACACCTCATAACCTAATTTCCATCACTTACCTAAATACTCTACATTTCAGGTAAAATGGTTGCTCTCCAGTCTTGGAGTTCCAACTCCACCTCTATGTCTTTTAACAGACTGTCCCCTATACTTGTTATGAATTCCCCATTTACTCTAACCTGACATCTCCCTCCCCTCTCTGCTTTATGTAGGCCTTAGGGCTCTTTCTTTCTTTCTTTCTTTCTTTCTTTCTTTCTTTCTTTCTTTCTTTCTTTCTTTCTTTCTTTCTTTCTTTCTTTCTTTCCTTCCTTTCTTTCTTTCTTTCTTTCTTTCTTTCTTTCTTTCTTTCTTTCTTTCTTTCTTTCTTTCTTTCTTTCTTTCTTTCTTTCTTCCTTTCTTTCTTTCTTTCTTTCTTCCTTTCTTTCTTCCTTCCTTCCTTCCTTCCTTCCTTCCTTCCTTCCTTCCTTCCTTCCTTCCTTTCTTCCTTCCTTTCTTCCTTCCTTTCTCTTTCTCTCTCCCTTTCTCCCTCTCTCCATCTCTCCTTTCCTTTATCACCCCTCCTCTTTCTCTCCCCCATCTCACTCTTTTTCTCTCTCTCTTCCCCACCCCTATAGAAAAATGGTAAATGTTGCCAGGTAAATGATTAATATATCCTCAATGGACATAAAAAAATCTTACATAATAGGTCATCTGGGGATGTGGAAAAATTGGAATACTAATATACCCTTGGTGGAACTGTGAACTGATACAACTATTCTGAAGAACAATCTAGAACCATGTTCAAAGGGCTATAAAATTGTACATTCCCTTTGACCCAACAATACAACTACTTGAGTCTATATTTCAAAGAGATCAAAGACTGAGGAAAAGGTCATACCTGTGTAAAAATATTTATAGCAGTTCTTTTTATGGTGGCAAAGAATTGGAAACTAAAGGGATGTCCATCAATTGGGGAATGGCTGAATGAGTTATGATTTGTGGTTGTAATGAACTATCAGAATGCCATAAGAAATGGTGAACAGGAAGATTTCAGAAAAACTTGGAAAGCCTTGTATGAGATGATTCATATTGAAGTGAGCAGAAGCAGGAGATCATTGTATGTAATAACAGAAATTTTGTAAGATGATCAGCTAGGAAAGTCTAAACTAATATCAGCAATGCAAGTATTCAAGACAGCTCTAAGGAACTCAGGATGAAAAATGCCATCCACACCTATAGAAGGAATTTTCAGAGTATGAAGACAGATCAAACCATACCACTTCTCACCTTATTTCTTTTATGAGTTTTTTTCTTACATGCATGATATGTCTTCCTTCACTACATGAGGTCTATGGAAATTTGTATTACATGAAAACACTGGAATAACCTATATTGGATTATTTGCTATATGAAGAGGGGGAGAGAAGAGGAGAGAAAAGATGGAGGGAGGGAGAAAATTTGTATTGTAAAAAGGTCAGAAAATGTTTGGGTTTTTTAAAAGCCTTGCCTTCTGTCTTAGAATCAATACTGTGTATTGGTTACAAGGCAGAAGCATAATAAGGGCTAGGCAATGGGGGTTAAGACACTACTAGGATGTATCTGAGGCCAAATTTGAACCCAAGACCTCCCATCTCTTGGCCTGAATCTCAATTCACTGAGCCACCTAGCTGACCCCCAGAAAACAATTGTTAAAAAATTGTTTCTACATGTAATTGGGAGGGGAGGGGAAGGAATAGACAAAAAAAAAGAAAAGAAAAAGAGAAAAGAAGGTCCATAGCAATGAAGAATACAGCAAATGCCTAAGTATCCTGCTTATGAATCAGAACAAGGCTGAGAAAGATGGTCACTTCAAATTATCAGCATCAGAGACACCTCCAATTGGTTAAGATGCAACCTATTAATGTTATTTACATTGATGTTTTTCTCCCCATACTAAATACTAAGCTCTTTGAGGGCAATGGCCATATTTTTGGAACTTTGACTTCCCTCAGAGTTCCATGTAGTGCTCTGCTATGATATCTCAGGGTAATTGCTTGCAAAGAGGGTGACTGCTGAAGAGAACCCTTTTCCAACTGCTGTATCTGCTAAACTGGTTCCCTCTGTTATCCTATAGTGCCACCCTCCTGCTCAGTACTATGGCATCAGACTCCAAAGGGTGTGTGTGTGTGTGTGTGTGTGTGTGTGTGTGTGAGAGAGAGAGAGAGAGAGAGAGAGAGAGAGAGAGAGAGAGAGAGAGAGAGAGAGAGAGAGAGAAAGAAAGAGCATGCTAAGCTGGTTTCTCTATACACATTTAGATTGTTTGCATCTTATTGGGATTCTCCATCCAGTGGTCTCAGATCATCTCCCTCTTAGAAGCCTCTATCCTACACTTCTCACCCTCATTACAGAGCAGTAAAAACAGGGCATCTTTACCCTTGTTTTGCTTCACAGTCCCCCTTGGCAGTGTCTGGTGAAACCTATGAACCTATTCTCAGAATTGTGTTTTTAAAAGGCATAAAATGAAATTCATTGTATTGTAAAGGAAACCAATCATACCAAAATATGGTTATCGAAACATTAAAAAGTTCATAGACCCCAAGTTAATAAGCCTTGCAAAATAAGAAGTTACACTTTGCAAATCCCAGGATCTCACATTTCCTTCAGTTTTAAAGACCTTTACCTTCCCTCTTAAATCCAATGCTAAATATTGGCTCTAAGGCAGAAGTACAGCAAGGGCTGGACAATGGGAGTTAAGTGATTAGTCCAGGGGCACACAGCTAGGAAATATCTGAGTCCAGATTTAAACCCAGGACCTCCCATGTCTACACTTGATGCTCTATCCTCTAAGCAACTGCTCTGTGGCCCTTAGCATTTCCTTTAGCTAGAGAGAATGGATTTAGAGCAGGAAGGAACCTTACAGGCCAGTGAGCCCAGCCCTCTCCATTTACCAACAGAGATTCCAAAGTCTGGAAATTTTAAGTGACTTGTCAAGCATCAGCACAGAGAGTTAGTGTCTGAGGTAAGATTTGAACCTGGGTTTCTCTGACTCCAAATCCAGTGTTTCACTCATTATGCTTAATTTTAAATAGGAATATATTTGGCAGTGACAGATGCCATCAGTAATTGGTCCAGGATCCAAAGTCTCAGAGCAAGGAGGATAGATACTACTTCCAATAAGCAGGTACCCTGAGCATGAATCCATATACTAATACTCCCTGGAAAATATCCAATCTGTAAACCTTTCGGTCTGGGGAAAAAACAAAATACCTTGGAAAGGGGCACTTATGTATGACAAATTAAAATCTCTGAAATCCAGCCAGGGAGAAGCCATCCCTACCATGAGTTTGAACAGCTCCCTCAAGGTTATTGTTCACATAGGACAAATGCACAGCAACAATACCCCCCAGTTGCTGGTCTCATTATAGCAAGATCCTCGGAAACGATGTAATTTGTGTATGGCAAAGGCGTTGTATTATAAAAGGGGCAATTTATAATTGGAATTCTGATAGCTGGCAGCTGAGGCACGGTCATCCTTTGTTAGAAACTGTCAAAACAACAAGCCTTGTATCACAAATGGAGCAAGACCAAATATGGGGGTGAGAGACTGAGAAAGCGCATGGGAGCATGGGAGCCTTGGGAACATCATCTCTGAATTCCTAGCATTATGAATCTGGAGGAAGATGTCTTAAGGGTCACATGGGCCAACACCTTCATTTTATAGCTGAGGAAGTTGAGCCTGGACACATTGCTTGAAAAGAGTTTATAGGTATTAAGAAAAATAATTACAGCCCTGTCTTAATGTTTCAATTTAACTTAATAGCTATTTATTAACCGCCATGTGGGGGGTGGGGTCTGTGTGTCTGTGTGTGTGTACAGCACTTCGGTAGACATTTGGAGTGACATTTAATAGAATCACATCATAATACAGATCCATAATATCAAAAGTCAGTCTAACCCTCCATTTTACAAATGGGAAAACTGAGGTCTAAAGCATTTATGTATGTATGTGCCTAAGTTCACACAGACAGGAATAGGTAATGACAATACTATAAGGCAGGGCAATTCTATTTTGTCATATTAGCCTCAAGTCGTTTACAGACAAGTAAAGGATCATAGGTTTAAAAGATCATAGGTTCAGAGTTACAAGGGTCCTAAAAGGCCATCTACTCCAGCCCACTGTAATTTTATAGATGAGACTCAGAGAATCATAAGATTATCTATCTGGATCTGGAAGAGATCATCAAATCCACAGCCTTCACTTTATAGATTAGGAATCTGAGACTTGCCCAAGGTAATGACAGAGGGGTAATAACAGAATCAGAATTTGAATCCAAATCCAGAATTCTTCCCACTGCACCATTATATACATACATATGTATATATATATATATATATTTTAATTTTAATTTATATTTATTTATTTATTTTTAGTCAATTTAGAACATTATTCCTTGGTCACAAGAATCATATACTTTCCCTCCCTTCCCTCCCCCCACCTTCCCATAGCTGATGCGCAGTTCCACTGGGTATTACTTGTGTCCTTGATCAGAACCTATTTCCATGTTGTTGATGTTTGCATTAGGATGAACATTTAGGGTCTATATCTCCAGTCATATCCCCTCGACCCATGTAATCAAGCAGTTGTTTTTCTTTGGTGTTTTTACTCCCACAGTTTTTTTCTCTGAACGTGGATAGTGTTCTTTCTCATAGATCCCTCCAAGTTGTTCAGGATCACTGCATTGCCACTAATGGAGAAGTCTATTACATTCGATTATACCACAGGGTATCAGTCTCTGTGTACAATGTTCTCCTGGTTCTGCTTCTTTCACTCTGCATCAATTCCTGGAGGTCATTCCAGTTCACATGGAATCCCTCCAGTTTATTATTCCTTTCAGCACAATAGTATTCCATCACCAACATATACCAAAATTTGTTTAGCCATTCCCCAATTGGAGGGCATCCCCTCATTTTCCAATTTTTTTTTTGCCACCACAAAGAGCACAGCTCTGAATATTCTTATACAAGTCTTTTTCCTTATTATCTCTTTGGGGTACAAACCAACAGTGCTTTGGCTGGATCAAAGGGCAGACAGTCTTTTAACTCCCTTTGGACATAGTTCCAAATTGCCATCCAGAATGGTTGAATTAGTTCACAACTCTACCAGCAATGCATTAATATCCCAACTTTGCCACATCCCCTCCAGCATTCATTAATTTCCATTGCTGTCATGTTAGCCAATCTGCTAGGTGTAAGGTGATACCTCAGAGTTCTGATTTGCATCTCTCTGATTATAAGAGATTTAGAACATTTTTATGTGCTTATTAATAGTTTTGATTTCTTTAACTGAAAATTGCCTATTCATGTCCTTTGCCCATTTATCAATTGGAGAATGGATTGATTTTTTGTATAATTAATTTAGCTCTTTATAAATTTGAGTAATTAGACCTTTGTCAGAGGTTTTTGTTATGAAAATTGTTTTCCAATTTGTTGCCTCCCTTCTAATTTTGGTTGCATTGGTTTTGTTAGTACAAAGACATCTTAATTTGAGGTAATACAATTATTTACATTTTTAAATTTTTTTTCTAGCTCTTCCTTGGTTTTAAAATCTTTCCCTTCCCAAAGGTCTGACATGTATACTATTCTGTGTTCACCTAATTTACTTATAGTTTCCTTCTTTATATTCAAGTCATTCACCCATTCTGAGTTTATCTTGGTGTAAGGTGTGAGGTGTTGATCCAAACCTAATCTCTCCCACACTGTCTTCCAGTTTTCCCAGCAGTTTTTATCAAATAGGGGATTTTGGTCCCAAAAGCTGGGATCTTTGGGCTTATCACAAACTGTCTTGCTGAGGTCACTTACTCCAAGTCTATTCCACTGATCCTCCTTTTTGTCTCTTAGCCAGTACCAACTTCTTTTGATGACCACTGCTTTATAGTATAGTTTGAGATCTGGTGCAAGACCACATTCCTTTGCATTTTTTTTTCATTATTTCCCTGGATATCTTTGATCTTTTGTTCTTCCAAATGAACTTTGTTATGGTTTTTTCTAATTCAGTAAAAAAGTCTTTTGGAAGTTCAATGGGTATGGCACTAAATAAATAGATAAGTTTGGGTAGGATGGTCATTTTTATTATGTTAGCTCGTCCTACCTATGAACAATAAATGTTTTTCCAATTGTTTAGATCTAGTTTTAATTGTGTGGAGAGTGTTTTGTAGTTGTGTTCATATAGTTCCTGTATTTGTCTCGGCAGATAGAGTCCTAAGTATTTTATATTGTCTAAGGTGATTTTTAATGGAATTTCTCTTTCTAATTATTGCTGCTGAGATAGATGTGTTGTAGATACACACACACACACACACACACACACACACACACACACACACACACACACATATATATATATATATATAAATGCTGATGACTTATGTGGGTTTATTTTGTATCCTGCAACTTTGCTAAAGTTGTTGATTATTTCCACTAGCTTTTTAGTTGATTCTCTAGGATTCTTTAAGTAGACCATCATGTCATCCGCAAAGAGTGACAACTTGGTCTCCTCGTTGCCAATTTTAATACCTTCAATTTCTTTTTCTTCCCTAATTGCTACTGCTAGTGTTTCTAGTACAAAGTTAAATAATAGAGGTGATAATGGGCATCCTTGTTTCACTCCTGATCTTATTGGGAATGCATCTAGTTTTATGATGTTGGCTGATGGTTTTTAGATAGATACTGTTTATTATTTTTAGGAAAGACCCTTCTATTACTATACTTTCCAGTGTTTTCAATAGGAATGAGTGTTTTATTTTGTCAAAGGCTTTTTCTGAACCTATTGAGATAATCATGTGATTTTTGTTGGTTTGCTTGTTAATATAGTCAATTATGCATATGGTTTTCCTAATATTGAACTGTCCTTGCATTCCTAGTATAAATCTTACCTGGTCATAATGAATAACCCTCGTGATCACTTGTTGGAGTCTTTTTGCTAGTATCCTATTTAAGATTTTTGCATCTATGTTCATTAAGGAGATTGGTCTGTAGTTTTCTTTCTCCATTTTTAACCTGCCTGACTTTGGAATCAGTACCATATTGTACCATTATATATTTAAAGAGAATTAAAACCAGCTAGTGAGGTTCTTAGAATAGGAAAGTGGAACAGTAGAGTACTGGGTCAGGAATCAGGAAGACTCATCATCCTGAGTTTAAATCTGGCTTCAGATACTTACTAGTTATGTGAACCTGGGCAAGTCACTTAATTCTGTTTGTCTCAGTTTCCTCCTTTGTAAAATGGGCTAGAGAAAGAAATAGCAAACCACTACAGTATCTCTGCCATGAAAACCCCAAATGGGGACATAAAGAGTTGGACAGGACTCAAACAAATGCACAACAAAAGTGAGGTTCTTAACTAGGTTTTATGTCATGAACTAAGGCAATCTGGTGGTTTATGGATTTCATCTCAGATTATATTCTTAAATGTATAAAATAAATTATATAGGATTACCATGAAAATGAATTATATTAGTCAGCTAGATGACTCAATAGGTAAGACTTGGAGTCAAGAAGACGAGTTCAAATCCCCACTTATATAATTACCAGCTTTTTGACCCTGGCAAGTCACTTAACCCCTCTTAGCCTCAGTTTTCTCATCTATAAAATGAAGATAATACCCCCTGCCTCATGGGGTTATTGTGAGGCTCAAATGAGCTGACATGTGAAGTGTTTTGTGAACATTAAAGTGCTATATAAATGCTAGCTATTATTATTGCAATGTAGTTATCTATGTATAATATTGTTTAATATTTAGTATTAATATATTAATAATATTGTGTATATAGTATAGAATATACACATACTATGTATTATATATTATTTAATTAATATTGTTTAATATACATACATATGAAACAAACTTATGGATCCTAAGTTAAGGACCTAGGAGAACTAGGCTGGGTTCAATCCATAAAAGGATTCCTTTTCAAAAACATCTAACAAATGGTAAATCAGCCTTTGCTTAAGAGTAGAAGAATCTTCTAATGAAGTCCATTTCACTCATGAATAGTTACTTTTCCTTATTTCAAATCTAACTTTGTCCTCTCTCACTTCCACCCTTTTCTATTTCTTCATAATGGAATTTAGTTTTTGTTCAGTTGTTTTTCCATTTGGAGTTTTCTTAGAAAAGATACTGGAGTGGTTTGCCATTTCTTTCTCAAGCTCACTTTACAGATGAGGAAACTGAGGCAAACAGGGTTAAGAGATTTGCCCATGGTTATACAGTTAGTAAGTAACTGAGACTAGATTTGAATTCATGAAAATGAGTCCCCTTGATTCTAAGCCCAAACTCTATCCTCAGTGCCACCTAACTTCCCACTTGCCCACTGGAACTTAGAACAATTCTAATCCTTATTATAAGTGACAGCCTTTCAAATACTTAAAAACTGCCATGATGTTCCACAATTCCTTCACTCCATCATTCCTTTAAGCCATCTGATCTCCAATATAAACATCCTTAGTTCTTCCATCCAATCAATCTTATCTGAAATGAACTTCATGTCCTTCACTATACTGATTGCCTTCCTCTGGACATTCCTCAGCAAAGTATTTTCTATGATGTAACACATAGAAATGAACATAGGACTCCTGTTATGGTGTGACCAGGCAGAAAAAAAGTAGGCTTTTCACCTCATTTTTCTCAAAACACAAAGTTTCTCTTAATGAAGTCTAAGACACTAGATTTCTTTACTGCTAACACTGAAGACTCATCTTTGTCTTCCAGCCCACTGAAAAACTGTTTTCAAGATACTGTTTTCAAAACCAGACCTTCCTCAGGGCATGTCTATGAATTTCAGGGGCCCTTTGCAACTAAGTGGAATACTAGGCAATTATCTCATGAAATATTCATTTTTGAGGTTTTATCCAATGCTCTAGACCCAAATTGGCAAAGACTTGGAATACTTGCAGTCAGCACTCAGGTTGCTGCTCCTTTCCCCCTCTTCCAGCACTTGAGGACATTTTTTGCATGCCCCACCCTTCTATTCAGCCACCCAAAGAAAACACGTTCTCCCTCAGCTTTCTTTGGTCTTGTGGGAGGCTCAAGGACAGCTCAAATTTGCTCTCTGGCACTTGAACTTGTTAAAGGTTCGCCGATAATGCACAGTCTATTTAAATCTTTTTGAACCCTGATTCTGTCACTCTCTTAAATTCCATTTTCTCATGGATAAAATTGAGGTAGTGGTAGCACATACTTTATAGGTTTGTCATGGAGATCAAATGAGATGACATACATAAAGTGCTCTGCAAGCTATAAAACTCTAAATAAATGCTAGCTCTTATTATTGTTAATGGTGGTGACATTAGGTAGATGTATTTAGAATTTATTCATATCATATGCTATTAAAAACAAGCCACTAACTGGCAAAGGGGCTAGAGAGGGGCATTTAAGATATTTTGTAGGTGGAATTGGTTTGGAGAGACAGAGAGGAGGAATAAAGAAACTTGGAAGGGAATAGCCTCAGTGATCGACGAGACTTGGAAGATGATTAAAGATATAAAGATGTTTCAAGGTACAAATGAGTGGGGTAGAAGGTTAGTCCCTCACATGACGTCTTTCTTTTTGTGGAGAGGTGGATGGCATATGTCAGAAATGATTCATTTTAAAGGAAACAATAAAAATGAAAATAAAGGGCTGGAAAAGAAATCTATTTTAGACAATATTATAAAGAGAAGTCAGAAGAAATAATGCATTGAGGATAGACAGCAGCTTTAGTAGAAATGATATGTTTTTCTGACAATGGAGATGTAAAATTTTTTTCAGTCTTTGAGTTTTACAGATAAACTGGATCTGAAGTCTTTGTGAGCAAACCTCCAATGAACTTTTATTCATAATAGATAAAGCAGTGATGTTGAGCACTATGAATACAAAAAAGGGGGGGGGGACAGAAATAGTGCCCTTGCCTTCAAAGAGCTTACATTCTAACAGGAGTAAACAAGATATATACAGTGTAAATAGAAGGTAATCTCAGTGGGTAGATAATACTAGGTAGAGGTGAGGAAAAGATAAAATGGGATTTGAACTATCTTGAAAGAAGCCAGGGAAGCTAAGAGGCAAAGTTAAGAAGGGAGAATATTCAAGGCATGGAGAATGATCAATACCAAAATTAGAGTCAAGAGGGGGAGTCATACTGCAAGATCAGTGTAGTTAGCTTCAACTTTGTGGAGGGGAGTAAATTTAAGAAGACAGGAAAAGTTAAGAAAAGGCCAGGTTGTGAAGGATCTTAAATTCCCATTAGAGTCATTCTCTAAGTAATATGGATCCACTAGGATTATTGAGTTGGGGAAAGACAGGAGGAGAAAAGAGAACATGTCATTGTTGGACCTATATTTTTGCAATCATTTTGTCAGCTAAGAAGACAGTGTTGATTGGTTCCACTGCAAATCCATGTATTCTAAACTCAACAAGGTTCTTGCTGCTGCTTGGCAATAATGCTACAATTTTTTATTGACATTTATCACATTTCCATCAGCAATTCTTCCAGTTTTTTTTTTAATTTCCTAAGGCTTCTACCCCTTGCTCCTTTAGCAGACAATCTCAAATTATGCAAAGTGGCTAGAGGGCTGGATCTGGAGTCAGGAAGACTCATAGTCATGAATTCAAATCTAACCTCATACACTAGTTGGATGATCCTGGATGAGTCACTTAATCCTGCTTGCCTCAGTTTCATCATCTGTAAAATTAGTTGGAGATGGAAATGGCAAACCACTCCAGTATCTTTGCCAAGAAAACCCCAAATGGAGTCATGAGAAATCAGACATGACTGAAACAACTAAACAAAAACAAGAATATCAATTTCATCTGATGACAACAGTTCAAATCTTTTTTTCCACACCCCATAACTTCAATGTTCCTTCATAAGTCTTCATTTCTTCTATCTGTAGGGTTAGCCCATTTGCCTATGTCCTTTATTCCTTCCTTTATGTTGTCTCCTGAAACTAACCTTGCCTGCCATATCTCTCACATCTACCATCTTCTTTCCAGTCCCATAGCTGCCCCTCTATTTCAAATCATCATTACTTTTCACCCATTGCAATACCCTTCTAACTGGGTAATATGTTCTAAGCAATCTTACCCATTTACAAATACCTAGCTCAGATCAAAATTGCTAAATCCCAGAGCCAGGATGAACTTTAGTCCATTCTGTCCTGCTTTCTAGTCCAATCCACACTTATGCATATATCTTTTCTTCAATGCTCTTGACAAAACATTATTTCACCTCTGATCAAAATTCTTAATGGACAACTGTATATAGACTAATATTTGATATTATATGCCAAAATAAGCTCAAAATAGATACATGGTTTAGACATAAAGAATGCTATCATGAACAAATTAGTAGAATATAAATGAAATTACCCATAAGATCGATGGAGAAGGGGAAAAATTCATGACCAAACAAGAGACAAAGAAGCTAACAGGATGATAATTTTGAATGCAAAAAAAAAATTAAAGGTTCTACACAAGCAAAATCAATGCAGTTAATACTAGACAAAAAGCAGTAAATGAAAATTTCCTTTATAGTAAGTTTCTCTGATAAAGGGTCTAATTTCTAAGATATATAATGATATGAATCAATTTTACAAGAAATAGAGCCATTTTCTAATTGATAAATGGTCATATGATATGAAGCAGCAGATTTCCGAAGAAGAAATCCAAATCAGTCATTAGCCATATGAAAAAAAATTCCCTAATTCACTACTAATTAGAAAAATGAAAAGTAAAGCAACTTAGAGGTACAACATGGCACCCATAAGATTGTATAAAATGGCAAATATTGGGAAGGATGTGGGAAGCACTAATGTATTGTTGATAGAACTATAAAATAGTTCAATCCTTCTGGAAAGCAGTTTGAAAGTACATCCAAAATTTGACTCATCAAATTCAGTATATACCTCAAAGAGATTAAAGATAGAGGGAAAGGACCCATATATTAAGTAATATTTGTAGCAGCTCTTTTGTGATAAAAAAATTGGAAACTGACAGGATATCCATCAATTTGGGGAATGACTGAAGAAGCCATGATATATGAATATAATGGAATACTATTATGCTGTAAGAAATAATGAAATACCTTGGAATCTACTTGCTAAGGCAAAGAAAAGAATTATATAAAAGCAATTACAAGACACTCTTCACACAAGTAAAACCAGACCTAAACAACTGGAAAAATATTAATTTCTCATGGGCAGGCAGAGCTAATATAATCAAAATAACAATTCTACCTAAATTATTTTATTTATTCTGTGCCATTCCAAACTACCAAATAATTATTTTATAGAACTAAATCTAAAATTCAAAAATATCAAGAGAACTAATGAAAAAGAATGTGAAGGAAGGTAGTCTAGCAGTATCACATCTCAAACTGTACTCTAAAGCAGAAATCATCAAAACAGTCTGGTACTGGTTAAGAAATAAATTATTAGATCAATGGAGTATATTAGACATATATAAGGGTAAATGACCTTAGCAACCTGTTGTTCGATAATCCCAAAGACCCCAGCTTTTGGAATAAGAATTTACTATTTAACAGAAATTGCTGGAAAAATTAGAAAACAGTATGGCAGAAGCTATGTATAGACAAATATCTCATACCATATACCAAAATAAGGTCAAAATGAATATATGATTTAGATATAAACAGTGATACCATAACTCAATTAGGGGACCCCAGAATAGTTTACCTGACATATCTTTGGAGAAGGGAAGCATTTATTTTTTATATTTTTTAATTAATTTATTTAGTCAATTTAGAACATTATTCCTTGGTCACAAGAATCACATTATTTCCCTCCCTCCCCTCCACCCAACCCCCCCCACAGCCAATGCACAATTTCATTGGGTATTACATGTGTCCTTGATCAGAACCTATTTCCATGTTGTTGGTGTTTGCATTAGGATGTTCATTTAGAGTCTACATCCCCAGACATATCCCCTCAACCCATGTATTCAAGCAGTTGTTTTTCCTTCTGTGTTTCTACTCCCACACTTTTTCCTCTGAATGTGGATAATGTTTGGTTTTTTTTCCTTGAAGATTCCTCCAAGTTGTTCAGGATCACTGCATTACCACTAATGGAGAAGTCCATTACATTCAATTGTACCACAATATATCGCTCTCTGTTACAATGTTCTCCTGGTTCTGCTCCTTTTGCTCTGTATCAATTTCCAGGTGTCATTCCAGTTCCCATGGAATTCCTCCACTTTATTATCCCTTTGAGCACAATAGTATTCCATCACCAACATATACTACAATTTGTTCAGTCATTCCCCAATTGAAGGACATCCCTTCATTTTCCAATTTTTGCCACCAAAAAAGAGCGCAGCTATAAATATTTTTGTACATGTCTTTCTCCTTATTATCTCTTTGGGGTACAAACCCAGCAGTGCTTTGGCTGGATCAAAGGGTAGACAGTCTTTTATCGCCTTTTGGGCATAGTTCAAATTTGCCCTCCAGAATGGTTGGATCAATTCACAACTCCACCAGCAATGCATTAATGTCCTGACTTTGCCACATCCCCTCCAGCATTCATTAATTTCCATTGCTGTCATGTTAGCCAATCTGCTAGGTGTGAGGTGATACCTCAGAGTTGTTTTGATTTGCATCTCTCTGATTATAAGAGATTATAAGAGAACACTTTTTCATATGCTTATTAATAGTTTTGATTTCTTTGACCGAAAATTGCCTATTCACATCCCTTGTCCATTTATCAATTGGAGAATGGCTTGATTTTTTGTACAATTGGTTTAGTTATTTATAAATTTGAGTAATTAGACCTTTGTCAGAGGTTTTTGTTATGAAGATTGTTTCCCAATTTGTTGCTTGAAGGGAAGCATTTATGATCAAAGAAGAGATAGAGAGTATTAGAAGATATAAAATGAATCATTTTGATTATATTAAATTAAAAGGCTTTTTGTATAAACAAAACTAATATAACCAAGATTAGAAGGGAAGCAACAAACTGGGAAAATTTTTATAATAATTTTTTCTGATAAAAGTCTAATTTCTCAAATTTATAGTAAACTAAATCAAATTTAAAAGAATGCAGGCCATTCCTCAGTTGGCAAATGGTCAAAGGATAAGAACTAGTAATTTTCAGAAGAAGAAATTAAAGTCATCAATAATGATATAAAAACTTTTAAAATAACTCTTGACTATAGAAATGCAAATTAAAACAACACTGAGTTACCACCTCACACCCATCAGATTGGCCAATATGGCAGCAAAGTGGCAAATGGTAGAGGGAATGTGGTAAAATTAGGACACTAATGCATTGTTGGATTTGTGAATGGATCCAACCATTTTGGAGAGTAATTTGCAACTATGCCTAAGGGGCTATAAAAAGATGCATGCTCTTTGATTTGTTATATTTATAATGGTTGAGGTCTTAAACTGTAGTGATTAAAATAGATATAAGGGAGGGTGAGTAAATTT
Source organism: Monodelphis domestica (assembly GCF_027887165.1). NCBI lineage: Eukaryota > Metazoa > Chordata > Mammalia > Didelphimorphia > Didelphidae > Monodelphis > Monodelphis domestica. The sequence goes on from NC_077231.1 coordinate 82,136,525, forward strand.
TGACCGCAGAAATATGTTTCACTACAGTGTCTTGGTTTTTAAATCAAATATAAGGTGGTCTCCAGGGAAATATTCCCAATTATTCAAATACCCAAGTCAACTGGGTTTATAGAGATTTTAATTAATACAAATGTGGAATTAAAGAAAAGAGAGAAAGAGAGGAAAAGGAAAATAAGTATGAAGGGCCTTAAGCCAACATGGCCTAGACCTGAGTCTTAAGAGAGAGAGATCAGTTAGTCAGTCTTTTAACACTCACCACAAGGTCTGTCTAAGCAAGGATTCTAGTGATACCAGGCCAGCTCCATCTCAGCTGACTTCACCAGAGAGAGTTCCAAAGGGCCTCTCTCCAGAGCCTCCAGAGGGACAGAGTCCCCTCAGAGGAGCTCCAGTGAGACCTCCTTAGAGATTGTCCTCCAAGAGCTTCCCTTCTCCAGAGAGCCTCTCTCAAGATATTCTTCCCAAGCGATCCTCATCAGAGATCCCGGAGCAGATGCGTCTCTTCCATGATGTGAGGTTATCTGGCCTAGGCCTCTATTTTTTCTTATTCTGTATTTTCACTAATCTTTAACCTTTAATAAACCTCTAAAAAAATATAATACTCCTTGCAGAGAGAAACTAATTTCTACCTGCCTCAGCCTCCCCATATTCCTAAATTTTAATTATTACAGATTCTGTAATGCCACTACTGGGTCTGTATCCCAAAGAGATCATGAAAAAGAGAAAAAGGATCTACTTATACAAAAATAATTAAAACAGCTGTTTTTATAGTGGTAAAGACTTGGAAATTTAAGGAATGCCCATCAATTAGGAAATGGCTGAACAAATTGTGGTGCATATTGGTGATGGGATACTATTATGCTGTAAGAAATGATAAACAAGATGATTTTAGAAAAAACTGGAAAGATCTGCAGGAACTGGTGCAGAGCAAAATAAGCAGAACTGGGAAAACATTGTACACAGTAACAGCAATGTTGTATGATGATTATGTATGAAAACTAGGCTACTCTCTGAAATGCAATGATCTGGGACAATCCTGAAAGACTTGTGATGGGAAATGTTATCCACTGCCAAAGAAAGATGTCTTTTACATCAGTGTATTTATGGTTTTAGTTTGGGGCATGTAGGAGTGTGCTCTTAGAGCAATGACCAATAAAGCAGTGTATTTTGAATGACAAAATAAGGAAATAATGGAGGAAATAGCTTCAGAAAAATCTGAGAAGAGTTAGGTAAACTGATCCAAAGTGAAGTGAGCAGAACCAGGAGAATAATTTATAGAATAGTTATATTGTAAAAAAGTAATAATTTTTAAAAAGTAACACAATGACTCATCACAATTCCAAAAGACTCATAATGAAACATGCTATCTGCCTCTAGATAGAGAGCTGATGGACTCAGAATTAAATTGAAGTATATTTTCTTTCTTCTCTTTTTCTTTTCTTTTTTTGGATATGACTAATGTGGAAATTTGTTTTATATAACTGTGTGTGTTTATGAGTGTAATAGGCTTTTTCTTGTCTTCCCAATGAGTAATAGAGAGAGGAGGGAGATAATTTGGAACTAAAAATAAAATAAAATTGAATTTAGAAAACCTTCAGTGGTCCTACATTGCCTTGCAAATCATACGCAAATTCTTTAGCCATTTAACAACCTATTGAACAATTTGGTTGAAAACAATTTTTCCTTTCCTCACTTCTCATATGTCTTTTACTTTATCAAATTGTTCTATTCACCATGTAGGTATATACAAAACAAAATCATTGGGTAGATGGAAAAGTACTAGCCACTAGGGATGGGGATGGGGGTCTAGAAAGATCTCTTGTTGGAAGTAGCATATGAACCAAGCTTTGGAGAAAATTGGGGTATGATTTTAGATATGTTACATAACCTCTTTTGACCTCACTTTCCTCAGCTATAAAATGAAGGGATTGGATTTGAAGACCTCTGAGGTTCCTTCAAGCTTTAAATCTAGGATCCCATAGTTCTAGGCTTTCTAAGAGGTGGGAGTAAGGAGAGACTGTTTTAAAGGCATAATGGAGAGCCTGCATAAAAATGAGGAGATGGGAAATGGAATGTGTGGGGAACAAGATGGAAATTTTATTGATAATAAAGAATAGATGAAATAAAGAAATGTTTAATAATACTTGGAAAGTTAGTTCGTGAAGACGTTTAAATGTAGATTTGTGTTTGATCCTAAAGGAAATAGAGAGCACTAAGATTGAATTGAGTAGGGAAATGGTGCAGTCATATTAGCATTGTAGGAAAATCACTGGCAATGATTAATTCTAGTCAAATATATTTCTGGTAAAAAGAAAATCACATTTTCTAAAACTCCATATATATGTTAGCATCTTTAAGTTGCAAATAAAATTTTTGCTACAACTTTGATTCCACTTGGAAAGATGGCCATTGTTTAACAATAATATTTGGGGTGAGAGGTGAATATACTGTCTCAGTTGTCCTATATAGCTAGATAAATTGAACACATGCCATTTTAAGACTTGGATTTAAAGACTCCAGGTTAATTTTTTAAGTAGGTGGGGGTATCTTTTTTTCTTCTCAGTTTTTCTTGTTAGGAATTTTCCTTATAATTAGTGTATAATGGCAAGAGGTGCTGGTGCAGAGAGTAGTGATGATGCCTTAGTCATGCTCACATGGTCCTAATTATGAATTTTATGCTAAAGGTGAGGTTTGGTTTACATAGCAAAAACCATTTTTTTAAACAAAAAACAGAACTCTTTGCTAAAACAGCTAGACAAAAAGCAGTGAGATGTAAATAATTTTAATAAAGGAGTTTTTTAATAAACAGAAATCAACTTTCTCTCTCTTCCTTCTGCCTTATTGAAAAAGAAAAGGAAAATCATTTTAACATATATGCATAGACTATCAATGTAAATTCCTCCAATGGCCAAGACTAAAGAACATGTGCTTTATCATTTTGAGCCATGAGTCCATCATACTTCATATGATAATGTATTGGTAAACTAACTCTCTGGGGGAAGTAGGGTTTGCACAATGCACTTTTAAGCTTAATTTTTATTATTAATATCTTATCCATCACACTTTGTTAAATATTTGTGTCTGCAAAGCAATACACCAAGGCTTGGTTTATAATGTTTGCCATTTTGTGAGGTATAAATGCTCACTGTGGAAATGTAACAATTAGCTCTCATAAGCCATGGGGATTGGCTCTAATTTCCCCTTGAAGGATGCTTTATCATCAGTTTTCTGAAATCATTAGATAATGGTTTTTTAATGATTTTTTAAAACCCTTACCATTTGCCTTAGATTCTATAATGTGTATTGACTCCAAAGCAGGACAGTGCTGAGGGGTAGGCAATGGGGGTTAAGTGACTTGTGCAGGGTCACACAGCTAAGAATTATCTAAGGTCACAGTTGAACCCAGGACTTCTTAACTCTAGGTCTGGCTCTCAATCAACTGAGCCACCTAGATGCCCCCAGAGAATGTTTTTTTTTTTTTAAACAAACACTTGGTTACAAAATCACATTAAGTTCCTCACTAATTCTCAACTTTTATCAATTTATTTCAAGTCTAATCATATATACAGACATTGATTAGAATATTCCTTGCTTTGAGCTTTTCTTTTGCAGTCCCAATTTCCTTGATTGCTGGCTCTTAAAGTTTCAGACTAACTTGGTCTGAAGATGCTATTCCCCCAATTCTTAGAGACTTCTCTCAATCCCCACCCCAAGCAGCCCTTTCACTTTGATTATATTGTTAGAGCCAATTAAAGGGAAGTCCTTAGTTTTTCCTTTCTATCTGCCCTGATTAGTTAAAAGTCCATGCCTTCTTCTCTGATTACCCTATGTCCTCCCTCTTACATTATACTAGCAGAAAGAGAAAGAACCAATTAGGCACCCATAGAGGGCATTTAAGGAGGATGCATAAAAGGCCCCATATCTGTACTTCCCCCAATCAGATGTAATTCATATGACTTCTCACTTTACCCATTTTAAAAGACTTAAATGGTTCCTTTTTTCTCCTCTTTGCGTCTTTAGCTGGGATTGGACGTAATTTCAATTTCCATGTGATTATTTGCTGACTTCCCTAAAGACTTTTGCTACTAGCAAAGACCTGAGCTCGCACATTGCTTCTAAATTAAACCATTCGAGAAACTTTTCTAAAAGGTTTTTCTCTTCCCACAGAAAATTCTCCACAAAATTAAAACAAGCCTTTTGAAAAGCAATTTAATCTGACTTCATGGCAGTGATTAGGAAATTGTGTATAAATTTACCTTTTAGAAATTGAGCCATGCTTTAACTTCACTGAGAGAGTGGGTTTTTTGAGAGAATCTTGTACCAACTCCTTTGGATTGGGGTTTACTTTTAATTTGTAAAATATTTTAATGTGTTTTTCTTATATCACCCACATCTCTCAAATATTTTCTTCTCTTCCTCCCCATCTTGAGGTACATCCTCATAATAAAGCAAAGAGAAATGAAACCAAGGCAGGTACAGGGAGAGAAAGAAAGAGATAAAGAGAGAGAGAAGGGGAAAGACAGAGCGAGATATAAAAAGAGGGAGGGAAGGACAAGAAAGGCTAATAAAAGGAAAAGAAGAGAGAAACATAATCCAGCAAATAACACACTGATAAATCCCACCATTGCACTCTAAATTCTCAAATCCCACAATCCCCTACCTTTACAAAGAATGGAGAAAGTTGTGCTATTGTTGTGCCAAACTTAGACATTATAATTTCTCAGCATCCAGTTTTGATTTTGTTATTTTTGTCTTTCCATTCACATGACTGTAGTCATTGTTTATATTGGTTTACATTGGTTCTGCTTATTCCACTTTGAATCAGTTCCTATCTTTTCCAATGTTTCTATACATTTGTGATATTTATCAAGTGTTCCATTAAATTTATGTGAAACAGTTTGCTTAACTGTTACTCTTTATCACCATCCTTCATGAAGTGTATCTATAATATCAGGATCATTTTAATGGCTAGCCTTTATATAGTTCTATGGTTTACCAAGAGCTTTACATATATTGGCTTATTTGATCTTCATGATCTCTCTGAGAGATAGGTGCTATAATTATCCACATTTTACAGATGGAAAAATTCAGGCTGACAGAGAATAAATGACTCACCCAGGCTCACCCAGCAAGCAGATATCTGAGGCTGGATCATCATCTTCATCAGTTTATAGAAATATAAAATTGTTGGTGTTATGAAGATGGGGAAGGCAAGCATACTAATATGCTGTTGATTCTTCTGTTGACTCCAATTGTCCAGATGGCTCAACCTATTCTAAAATACAATTTTGAATCACATGAGAAAATGCTAAAATATTCAAAGCTTTTGACCTGATACTGACCCTACTATTTAGCCTATCCCCTCAGGAAATGTAAGCCAGAGGGAAAGTAATTGTATATGCAAAAATATTTAGATCAGCACTTTATGGTACCAAAAATCAGGAAACATAAATGGGTGCTCATGAAACTAGGACTGGCTGAATAAATGGTGTCATTTAAACCTAGTGGAATATTGTTGCATGATAAGTGAGAACTGGAATTCAGAGTAATTTGTGAAGATTGTATGAAATGGTATTTGCATTGGTACTATTGTAAAGGATGTAGGACTAGATAGATATATCAATAGACAGACAGACAGAGAGAGATCCTCAATAACCATAATAATCTGAAAACAAAATAAAACTACCCTAAAATACATCAGAATTCAATTTAATTCAGTTTTCAGTTTTTATTTCAGAGGCCTGAGGAGGAATCATGTATTTTCTCCTCTTGAAAAAGAAGCAGTAGACCTCAAGTATATCTACATCATCACCATCATCATTATCATCACCACAAAAACTATTATCACCATTATCATCATCATCATCACCATCATCATCATCATCATCATTGCTTTATGGTTTAAGAAGTTCTATGCAAATATTCTCATTTGATCTTTATAACATACTTAGGATTATTATTATTCTCATTTTTGTTTACAGCTGAGAAAGATGAGGCTCAGGAAGGTTAAGTCACTTGCTCAGAATCATGGCTCCTAAGTTTAATGCTAGGTTAGTTCATTCTTCTTAATGGCTTCCCTTTGTAACAAGGAAGAACAAGGGAGGTTTCATTGGGCAGAATGGACTGATTGGCAGGTGAAGGTGATAGAAAGAAAACATGAATCCATGCAATTCACAGCCTCCTCTCTTGTTAGGGAATAAGTCTTATGAGGTACTCTGCACAAAGTACACTTTAATTAATTAAAGAAAAAGTCCATGTACTTTAATATCTGTACTCTAAAAGAAGGCATTTTAAGATGGAAGTCAGATATGAAATTTTATAGGAGATAAAGAAGTCTTTGATGAACAGTAAGATAAAAGAGTTTTACCAAATGACCTCTAGAATCCCTTTTAGCTCAAAAATGAGAAAAAGATTCTAAAGCCCCAAATTAACAGATATCAAATTGTTTCTATAGCACTGCTAGCAAAATAGTAACAAGCTGACAAGAGCAGTTGCTTCTTCCCCTTATCCATTACTCCTTCCATCCATGCTCCATGTTTCTTCTTTTCCCTAAGTCCTCACCTGCTATTTTTATCCATTTGGAGTCCTCCATGTGTGTAAACTCCTTCCATTATATCAGCAAATTGTCTACAATAACAGGCTTAGAGATTGTCAGAGGAGGAATGTAGTAGAGCTGAGTGAGACTTTAAGTCCAGGGTCACACAACTAATTTAGGAAAGAGGGGAAATTTGAACCTCAATCATCTTTAATTTAAGGCCAATTTTCTCTGTATGGTACCACACTGCACATGGTTCAATGGAAAAAGCACTAGGTTTTACATTAAAACGTTCTAGGTTCAAATCCCAGCTCCCTTACTTGCAACCTTTGGGAGCAAGTCACTTAATTTCTGACCTTGAATGTCCTCATCTTCAAAATGGGCTTGTTGGACTAAATGGCCTCTATGATCACTTTCAGCTCTTAATATATGCTCACATGTGCTCCTTAGAAATGGAATGAAATCTTAGTATGGTGTCAGCTGGAATAGAGGAGGGGAATGAATAAGCCACTGGAATCAAAGGTGAAAGAGGAAAATGATCCCTGGCTTAGGAGTTGAAACTCTGACCATATCTATAAGTTTTCTTTCCCTTCCACCATCAGTGGCATAGCCCAGAATTAATTCCAGCAAGGAACTGTAATGAATACAAATAGGTTACTATTGAGAAAATAAAGCGTCTCTACCCTTGTGTGGGTAGGACTACATAGAGTGCTTTTATTTGTGCTCTGCAGTAAGTATCAACTTCTGTATTCTTTGTGTTGTATAGAAAATAAATAATCACAGGAAAAGAGATGCCAACCTTGCTTTTGCCTGTTAGCTAAAGACACGTCAAAAGAGACTTGAGCCCTCAACAAGCAAGATTAGTAGCCGTATTTGCCAACATTCAAAACATGAAATATCAAACTGCCATTTGAGCCACACATATTATGGTTCCAAGGTTCCATGGAAAACTTTGAAATCCATTAAGATCCAACTGATCTCCTTTGGAAGACCATAATCCTCAGATTATCTAGGAAATATCTTGGATATATGATCAATGTGGTGTCCAGTAACTAAAGAAGACTGATATTGAAGGATAGTTCCTATTTCACAGCAAAGAGGTACTATACTCCAAGTGTGGGATTAGCATATATTTTCAGACATGGTTAATAAGTTGATGTTTTGTTTGACTATACTTATTTGTCATAAGATAATGATTTTCTGTGAAATGGGCATAATAACACCCAAAGTACTTATCTCAAAGATAATAAAGGAAGAATCAAGTGATAATGCATGTGAAGCCCTTTGCTAATATGAAATCTCTATAAATATCCAATATTTTTATGCCTTGATCCATGTCTCTTTGGTTATTACTGAGATATTTTATGCCATTTCATATAGATAATAATGTAATTTTTTGCTGATTTCCATCAATCACTAGAATATTTCTATCATTTTGCTGATTTCCAGGGATCATCAGTATCCATTCACAGAACTAATGAATTTCACATCTCCACATTTCGTTTTCTCCCCACACAATCCATCTGTTCTCTTGTTGTGGCTTTTTTCTCTAATATTTTATTAGACATACTCCTTTCCCTCTTTTCTCAATTTCCTTGCAATTTACACAGCTGCCCTCTCTTCTCTATTGCTGGAGTATTGGCCAGGAAATTACTTCAGGTCTACTATGTAGAAATCAACTATGATCACTTAACCCCATACCAGAATGGCTTCATGATATAGTTCTACTTTTTCACACTAGGTCTATAAACTAGGGTTATTTGTGCATTTTCCACAGAAATGAAGCTACTCCTTTATACAATTGTGAAACAGTCCAGATTTATATTTTATAGCTTACCTCTTCACTTTTTACATGGCCACTTTAAGCTCTCCATCACCTTCCCAGTTACTTTCCATGCTTCTCATTCAAAATATTCCACTCAACAAGCATGCTTTAAGTGCCCATTATCTGAAAATCACAGTGCTAAGTACCAGAAAAGATAAAAATATAAATAAAGATATCTGCCCTTTAAAAAGTTTTTGTTCTAGTAGTTATGACCAAACATTTCCATAAATAAAAATATTTCATAAGTCAATGAAAAATCTACACAGAAGTAGGAGGTCAGATAAAGGACTGTTCAGTTTTTGCTGAGGTGACCAGGGAAGTGTCATTTGACCTTAGACTTGAAGGATGCATAAGATATTGATGGAGAGATTGAAAGAATGGCATTCTGGGAATAGGAAATGATAAGGAAAACATATACAAGGGGGAAATGTATGAATCACTTTGGGGAGGCAGCAATGAGACCAGATTGGTTGGACTATAAAAATATAAAAAAGGTTAGTATAAGGTAAAGGAATCAAACAGGAGCAAGAGTGTTGAGAACTTTTATTCTAAGGAAACCAGAATTCATTTTATAGACAATGGGAAGCCACTGAAGACTTCTGAGCAATAGACTAACATAATAAAACCTTCATCATGAAGATTTATCTGACAGTAGGGTAGATAACTGATTACAAAGGGAACAGATTGGAGGGTGAGAAATCCATTGGTGGACTTGTACAATTTCACATCAAATAATGATGAGGACCTGAACTAGACTGATGGTCTGAATGGAGGTAAGGATTGATCAAGGTGTTTAGACAAAGGACTTAGTAATTAATTGAATACATATGTCAAAACAGGGAGAAAGAGACATTAAAGTGGCTCTGATATTGCAAGCATGAGTATTTAGAAGCATAGTTGCTACATCAAAACAGATGGAGTGTGAATGATGATGACAATATTGAGGAGGAGGAGGAGGAACAGGATGAAGAGGAAAAGAAAGAGGATGAGGAGCAGGAGGAGGAAGAAAAACCTAAAGAGTTGAAAGTCATAATAGCCTACTGTCCAGTGACTCCGTTCAGAATTCCAGTGAAGCTCCCTTCCCCAACTATCTTTCCCTGCTCCCTCCTACCTACCTACATCAACCTTCTTCCTCCTTTGTCTTCATATTCTCTGCCTTCATGTTCTCTGGATTCCCTATTCTACTGTTAAAAAATTCCCTTCATATTAAACCTATGCCCTCTCACTTTGTGTTTAATTCATGTTTAATTTTCCATGTACATGTTGTCCCACTTGCCTCTGAATGAATGTAAGATATTTAAGACAGTTTAAGGCAAAGATTATTTTTCTCCACATTGCCAAGTACAATGCCTGGAACATAATAGGTCCTTAGTAAATGCTTACTGAATTAATATCCAAGTGGAAATGTCTAATTGACTTCTGAAAATGCAAACCCAAAATGTTTGACACAGAGACATGTATTTGGGAGTGATATCAACACAAGTTAGAGTTGAAGCCTAGAGAATGTACTAGAAGGAAAATAAAGGAGGAAAAAGAAATAGAATAGAGTCAAAGGCAAAGTCTTGGTATAATAATTGGAGGATGTGCACATAGGACTAAAGTGACATTTAAAGAGACAGTTCATTATTGTGCCACATGTATAAACATAACCCAGTAAGGATTAATATATCCTCACAAGAAGTATTTCTCCCAGCCCTGTTTAATTTAATTCTCAACCTTCTTCTCATGCATGAAGGAGATAACTACTCAAAATTCATAAATATTTACTAAGCTCCTTTTTACATGTCTTCTCTGTTATATGCAGATTATCACAACATACCCTGAGGTGGGATCTGAGTTTTAGCACCCACATCAGATCAGAAGTTTGGAGGCAGTGTTAACTGAAGTTAAAGTTGTCTCATCTCCTTATTACAAACTTCTCCTTTGTGGAACCCCTAATCCTTTCACCAAGAAAAAGTAAAACCAAATGCTACCACAAAACATGAGGAGGAGCAACTATGGACATGCACTTCTCAGGACAGTGAAATGGGGAAGAAACATTAAGATCCACATTGATGATTTTTTTTAGGAAAGCCATACCTCGCAGTAATATTCTTCTTGTAACCCAGAGGTTGAACCGTTTCTTAGTCTCACTCTGTGATTGTGTCTTCTAGCAGAATTTTGGGAGTATCAAGTTGAAGAAGAATGCCCCTGCTCTTGCCACTGAATCAAAAATCAAAACTTCCAAAGGGCACAAAATGGAGTCAACTTAATGAAAAATACCTACTATAATAGTAGTCCAATAATGATGCTGCTATTCTCCATCATCTGAGAATGTTTGTATGCTGTCCATAACCTCAGTACTGAACTAGCCTTTGATTTTAGCATCACCACTGGCCAAAGTTCAGATGCTTCTTTGATCATGCAGTGCTCATAATATCCTCTTTTTTAAGACTCCTTTTCTACCCATACTCTCTAAGGGAAAGTGGGGATAGTTAGATACTCTCACATTCTTGCATAGACCTGGGAAAGTGTGTTCATTGACAAGAGTCATTCTCAACTTGTTTATATCTCTCATCATTGGCATAGTACCTGGTGCATAATAAGTACTTAATGAATGTTTGTTAATGATACTTTGTGCTTTCAGTGTTCTACTAATAAATTCAAGCTTTTTGCTCCAATACCTTTTTGTTTTTGCTATTTCACAACATGGAATATAGACTAGAATTTGATTTATGACTTACTATGGATTCTTTCCTCGCCAAGAGCACCAGGCTTAGAATCAGGAAATACATTCTTTGATTTGAAACCTATCTCTGACACTTAGCAGGTGTTTGACCTTATGTATATCATTTAACCTCTTTGAGCTTGGGTTTTTTCATCTGTGAAATAAGAATAAGGCTACCTGCCATATCCCTAAAGCTTTACTCTGAAATCTTTCTCACATTTATGTTAAAAATCACACCAAATTTGATGAAAGGTGTGACTCTAGAGATAACTTTGTTCAATAGTCTGCTAAGTATTAATATCAACCAAAAACAAGACAGAAAAAATACATTTCTTGAAAGATGTTTTGTACTGTTCAGGAGTATGTACTGTGCAAAGTCCATACTAAAGAAATTCCCTGATACTAATGAGATTCTATACATGTTTCTTTTCCTTTATTAAGTCTAAACTGGATCTTCACAATAAGATTCTTTTACTCTTCCCCAAATAATTCTCTTGAACTCTGCATAGTGGTAAGTCTAAACCTTTTCTTCTTTCTTCAAATTGCCAAGACCAATCCCACTTTCTGCTCTTTCAGTAGAGAACCTCTCCTTATACTTGACTGAGAAAATAATAACCATTTACTTTTAGTTGTCTCTTTTCATTATTCTGCCATCCTATGTTCTCTCATCCTTACTTCAGTCTCTGGTATAGAGGAAACCCTATTCCTTTCCAAGAACTGAACTATTATTTTATCTTTGATCCCATTCTTTTCTAAATCCTTTGGCTCATTTTTCCTCCTCTCAAATTATATGTCCTTTGTTCCTATAATCATCAATACTTTACATCTGATTAAATTCCTAAAAACCCCATAGAAATATCACATATCCTAAAAACAAAACAAAACAAACAAAACCTCTCTTAATTCTACTATATCTTCAAGTTTTCGTTCTCTCTATTCCCTTCCTTTAACAAATTCCTAGAAAAAAATGCTATAAAAGATTCCTCTTCACTTACTTCTCAATTCATTATAATATTATATCCAGCCTCATCGCTCAACTGAAACTACTCTCTTTAAAATTACCAATGATATATTTTAACCACTATATTACCAATGATTTAATCAGCTGCCAATTGCAAGATTTAATGACCTTTTCTTAAAACTCATTTCCTTTTACTTCTCTAAATCCTTTTATATGGTAGACCATCCTTCCCTCCTGGACATGTTCTCTTTGTGCTTCATCACACTGCTGTCTCCTGTTTTGATTTCTGCCTATCTGACTGTTCAGCTTGAGTTTCCTTTGCTGTATTATCATCCATGTCCTGCCCCTCAACTTTGAGTATTCACCAAAGTTCTGTTCTTCTTTTACCAACCTACTATATTGGTGACTTCACCAGTTCCCAGAGGTTTAGTCATTATCTCTACACATAAGATTTGAAAATCTTCATGTCTAGCCTAATGTCTCTCCTGAATTTCAGTTCCACACCAAAAACTGCTTGTTGGACACTTGAAATTGGATGTCCTGAAGACATCACAAACTCAACATGCACAAATCATAATTATCTTTCCCCTTAATTCCACTACTCTTCTGAAATTTCCTGTATTTCAGTATATGCCACCACAGTGCTTCCAACCGCTCGTATCTGCAACCCTGGAGCTACCCTAGATCCTTACTCTCCTTAATCTTACCTATTAAATCATTTGACAAAACCTCTTGATTTCCTCTCTACATCTGTTCTCCTCTCTACTCATGCAAATGTCATCCTAATTTAGAGCTTCATGAATTCTCATTTAGCCTCCTAATTTGTATCTCTGCCTCAAATTGTTCTTTTTTCTAATCCATTCTCTATAATCTCTAGAGTACAGGTTTGATCATGCCACTGCCCTGTTCAGGCTTCAGTGACTCCCAATTAACTTCATGACTAAATATTGACTCCTTTTTTGGACATTTAAAACTGTAATCAAGCTCCAACCTGCTTTTATTTTTTTGTTATGGATTATTCCCTTTCATTCATTTAAATCTAGTCAAACTTGCAGCTCTTCAGATCTCCCATCTCCTTCATGTTGCCCATATTATCCCCAAATCCTAGAAATCATTCTTTCCTCATTGCTGCCACTTATAATCCCTAATTTCCTTCAACACTCAGTTCAAAGGCTATCTTCTACATAAGAAGATTCCAGATCTAGCCATCTTGCTAGTGCTTCCCCCCAGAAATTACCTTAAATTTGTTTTTTAATTTGTTGTGTGCATGGTTTTATGCATATATGTTGTATCTCCTGATAGGGAAAAAAGGTTTTTGTGGTACTTAATATATTTTATTTATTTTTTGTCTTTTTATCCCCTGTGCCTAGCATGGTGGTTGGAAAAAAGTGATTTCTTAATAAATATGCTGATGGATTAATTGATGGGTAGATGATATCATCCTGATTTCATTGAACCTTGTAAGATACGTGACCTGCTCAATGAGATCTATATCACTCAGAACATATCAACCTATACATATACACTAAAAAAAACCAAGTGGATAGGAAATTGCATCTTTTTGTAGATTACAACATACAATGAGATAGGAAACTCATAAAGTTGATCTGTCAGTATATGTTTGACAGATGGTATAGACTATAATTTATCTCTACAATTTGATCAGAGAAAAATATAGGTATAAGTCTCATTTTTAAATTGTGCAGTGTTCTCAGTAGTTATGATCTGCAGTCTCAGTAATAGTCACATTTGACTAGGATATAGGCTCAGTGCTATGGAGCACTGAGGTTTATGGCTGAAAATATATATCAAAGACATATCATCGACATCTTGAATTTAGGGCTTGAATCCAATAAATCATAAGAAACAAATTAAAGTTCTTTCTTTTAACATTTTTTTATTTAGCCAATTTCAAACATTATTCCTTGGTTACAAAAATCATTTTCTATTCCTCCTTCCCCTCCCTTCATCCCTCCCATAGCCAACACTCAATTCCATTGGGTATTACATGTGTCCTTAATCAGAACCCATTTCCATGTTGTTGATGTTTGCACTAGGATATTCATTCAGAGTCTACATCCCCAGCAATATCCCCCTTGACCCACATAATCAAGCAGTTGTTTTTCTTTGTTTTTTACTCCCATGGTTTTTTCTCTGAACATGGATAGTGTTCTTTCTCATAGATTCCCCCTGGTTGTTCAGGAAAACTGCATTGCCACTAATGGAGAAGTCCATTGCATTCTATTGTACCACAGTGTATCAGTCTCTGTGTACGATGTTCTCCTGGTTCTGCTCCTTTTGCTCTGCATCAATTCCTGGAGGTTGTTCCAGTCTCCATGGAATTCCTCCACTTTATTTTTCCTTTGAGCACAATAGTATTCCATCACCAACATATACCACAATTTGTTCAGCCATTCCCCAATTGAAGGGCATCCTCTTATTTTCCATTTTTTTGCCACCACAAAGAGCACAGCTATGAATATTCTTGTACATGTCTTTTTCCTTATTATCTCTTTGGGGTACAAACCCAGCAGTGCTTTGGCTGGATCAAAGGGCAGACAGTCTTTTAGTGTCATTTGGGCATAGTTCCAAATTGCCCTCCAAAATGGTTGGATCAATTTACAACTCCACCAGCAATGCATTAATGTCCTAACTTTGCCACATCCCCTCCAGCATTCATTAATTTCCATTACTGTCATGTTAGCCATTCTGCTAGGTGTGAGGTGATACCTCAGAGTTGTTTTGATTTGCATCTCTCTGATTATAAGAGATTTAGAACACTTTTTCGTGTGCTTACTAATGGTTTTTATTTCTTTGACTGAAAATTGCCTATGCATGTCCCTTGCCTATTCATCAATTGGAGAATGGGTTGATTTTTTGTACAATTGGTTTAGTTATTTATAAATTTGAGTAATTAAACCTTTTTTTTTTATTTTTCATATACTTTATTAATTCTTTTATCATATTAGGGAGAATTACTGTATATTCCTATTTCTGGCATCTAGGTCAGAGATCCTCTTTTTTTTTTAAAATTTTAATATTATTTTATTTGGTCGTTTTCATACATTATTCACTGGAAACAAAGATCGTTTTCTTTTCCTCCCCTCCCCCCCCCCCCCGCCTTTCCCTCTCCCATAGCCGACGCATGATTCCACTGGTTATCACATGTGTTCTTGACTCGAACCCATTTCCCTGTTGTTGGAGTTTGCATTATAGTGTTCATTTAGAGTCTCTCCTCAGTCTTATCTCCTCCAACCCTGTAGTCAAGCAGTTGCTTTTCAACGATGTTTTTATTCCCACAGTTTATCCTCTGCTTATGGGTAGTATTTTTTTTTTAGATCCCTGCAGATTGTTCAGGGATTGCATTGATACTAATGGAGAAGTCCATCACCTTCGATTGTACCACAATGTATCAGTCTCTGTGTACAATGTTTTCCTGGTTCTGCTCCTCTCGCTCTGCATTACTTCCTGGAGGTTGTTCCAGTCTCCATGGAACTTCTCCACTTTATTATTCCTTTTAGCACAATAGTATTCCATCACCAACATATACCACAATTTGTTCAGCCATTCCCCAATTGAGGGGCATCCCCTCATTTTCCAATTTTTGGCCACCACAAAGAGCGCAGCTATGAATATTTTTGTACAAGTCTTTTTGTCCATTATCTCTTTGGGGTACAAGCCCAGCAGTGCTATGGCTGGATCAAAGGGCAGACAGTCTTTTATCGTCCTTTGGGCATAGTTCCAAATTGCCCTCCAGAATGGTTGGATCAGTTCACAACTCCACCAGCAATGAATTAATGTCCCCACTTTGCCACATCCCCTCCAGCATTCATTACTTTGCATAGCTGTCATGTTAGCCAATCTTCTAGGTGTGAGATGATACCTCAGAGTTGTTTTGATTTGCATCTCTCAGATTATAAGAGATGTAGAGCACTTTTTCATGTGCTTATTAATAGTTTTGATTTCTTTGGCTGAGAATTGCCTGTTCATGTCCCTTGCCCATTTGTCAATTGGAGAATGGCTTGATTTTTTGTACAATTGATTTAGTTCTTTATAAATTTTAGTAATTAAACCCTTGTCAGAGGCTTTTATGAAGATTGTTTCCCAATTTGTTGCTACCCTTCTGATTTTGGTTACATTGGTTTTGTTTGTACAAAAACTTTTTAATTTGATGTAATCCAGATTATTTATTTTGCATTTTGTAATTCTTTCTAATTCTTGCTTGGTTTTGAAGTATTTCCCTTCCCAAAGGTCTGACATGTATACTATTCTGTGTTCGCCTAATTTTCTTATAGTTTCCTTCTTTATGTTCAAGTCATTCATCCATTCTGAATTCATCTTGGTGTAGGGTGTGAGGTGTTGATCTAAGCCTAATCTTTCCCACACTGTCCTCCAATTTTCCCAACAGTTTTTATGAAATAGTGGATTTTTGTCCCAAAAGCTGGGATCTTTGGGTTTGTCATATACTGTCTTGCTGAGGTTGCTTGCCCCCAGTCTATTCCACTGATCCTCCTTTCTGTCTCTTAGCCAGTACCAAATTGTTTTGATGACCGCTGCTTTATAATATAGTCTGAGATCTGGGACTGCAAGACCCCCTTCCTTTGTATTTTTTTTTCATTAATTCCCTGGGTATCCTTGATCTTTTGTTCTTCCAAATGAACTTTGTTATGTTTTTTCTAAATCAGTAAAAAAAATTTTTGGGAGTTCCATGGGTATGGCACTAAATAGATAGATGAGTTTGGGTAGGATGGTCATTTTTATTATATTGGCTCGTCCTACCCATGAGCAGTTAATGTTCTTCCAATTGTTCAAGTCTAGTTTTAGTTGTGTGGAAAGTGTTTTGTAGTTGTGTTCATATAGATCCTGTGTTTGTCTCGGGAGATAGATTCCTAAGTATTTTATTTTGTCTTGGGTAATTTTGAATGGGATTTCTCTTTCTAGTTCTTGCTGCTGAGCTGTGTTGGAATTATATAGAAATGCTGATGACTTATGTGGGTTTATTTTGTATCCTGCAACTTTGCTAAAGTTGTTGATTATTTCAATTAGCTTTTTGGTTGAGTCTCTAGGATTCTTTAAGTAGACCATCATGTCATCTGCAAAGAGTGATAATTTGGTCTCCTCCTTGCCTATTTTGATGCCTTCAATTTCTTTTTCTTCTCTAATTGCTACTGCTAGTGTTTCTAATACAATGTCAAATAATAGAGGTGATAATGGGCATCCTTGTTTCACTCCTGATCTTAATGGGAATGGATTTAGTTTATCCCCATTGCAGATGATATTAGCTGATGGTTTTAGATATATACTGTTTATTATTTTTAGGAATGACCCTTCTATTCCTATGCTTTCTAGTGTTTTTAGTAGGAATGGGTGTTGTATTTTATCAAAGGCTTTTTCTGCATCTATTGAGATAATCATGTGATTCTTGTTGGTTTGCTTGTTGATGTGGTCAATTATGTGGATAGTTTTCCTAATGTTGAACCAGCCCTGCATCCCTGGTATGAATCCTACTTGATCATGGTGGATGACCCTTCTAATCACTTGCTGGAGTCTTTTTGCTAGTATCCTATTTAAGATTTTTGCATCTATATTCATTAGGGAGATTGGCCTATAGTTTTGTTTCTCTGTTTTTGGCCTGCCTGGCTTTGGAATTAGTACCATGCTTGTGTCATAAAAGGAGTTTGGTAGGACTCCCTCTTTGCTTATTATGTCGAATAGTTTGTATAATATTGGGGTTAACTGTTCTCTGAATGTTTGATAGAATTCACTGGTGAATCCATCAGGCCCTGGGGATTTTTTCTTAGGCAGTTCTTTGATGGCTTGATGGATTTCAATTTCTGATATGGGATTATTTAAGAAAACTATTTCTTCTTATGTTAGTCTAGGCAATTTATATTTTTGTAAATATTCATCCATATCACCTAGATTGGTATATTTATTGCCATATAGTTGGGCAAAGTAGTTTTTAATGATTGCCTTAATTTCCTCTTCATTTGAGGTGAGATCCCCCTTTTCATCCTTGATGCTATTAATTTGCCTTTCTTCTTTCCTTTTTTTAATTAAATTAACCAGTACTTTGTCTATTTTGTCTGTTTTTTCAAAGTACCAGCTTCTAGTCTTGTTTATTAGCTCAATAGTTCTGTCACTTACTATTTTATTAATTTCTCCCTTAATTTTTAGGATCTCTAGTATGGTTTTCTTCTGGGGGTTTTTAATTTGTTCATTCTCAAGTTTTTTGATTTGCATTTCCAATTCCTTGGTCTCTGTCCTCCCTAATTTGTTAATATATGCACTCAGGGATATGAATTTTCCTCTAAGTACTGCCTTGGCTGCATCCCATAAGGTTTGAAAGGATGTTTCGCCGTTGTCATTTTCTTCAACGAAATTGTTAATTGTTTCTATGATTTCTTCTCTAACTATCCGATTTTGGAGTATCATGTTATTTAATTTCCAATTAATTTTTGATTTGGGTCTCCATGTACCCTTGCCGATCAATATTTTAATTGCCTTGTGATCTGAAAAGGCTGCAGTTAATATTTCTGCTTTTCTGCATTTAAGTGCCATGTTTCTATGACCTAGTGTATGATCTATTTTTGTGAATGTGCCATGTGGTGCTGAAAAGAAGGTGTATTCTTTTTTGTCCCTATTTATTTTTCTCCATATGTCTATTAATTCTAATTTTTCTAAGATTTCATTCACCTCTTTTACCTCTTTCTTATTTATTTTTTGATTTGATTTATCTAAATTTGATAGTGGTTGGTTCAAGTCTCCCACTAATATGGTTTTACTGTCTAATTCCTCCTTCAATTCTCCTAGTTTCTCTATTAAAAATTTGGATGCTATACCATTTGGTGCATACATGTTGATTAGTGATATTTCCTCATTGTCTATACTTCCTTTTAGCAGAATATATTTACCTTCCCTGTCCCTTTTGATCAGGTCTATTTGTACTTTGGCTTTGTCAGATATCATGATTGCAACTCCTGCCTTCTTTCTATCGGTTGAGGCCCAAAAGGTCTTACTCCAACCTTTAATTCTAACCTTGTGAGTGTCAACCCGTCTCATATGTGTTTCTTGAAGACAACATATGGTAGGGTTTTGTGTTCTAATCCAATCTGCTATTTGTCTGCGTTTTATGGGTGAGTTCATCCCATTCACGTTCAAAGTTATGATTGTTATTTGTGGATTCGCTGGCATTTTGATGTCTTCCCCTAGTTCTGACCTTTCTTCTTTAGCTTTCTCCTTTTGAACCAGTGATTTACTTTAGGTCAGTCCCCCTAGTCCCCTCCCTTGAGATGCTTCCCTTTCTAGCCCCTCCCTTTTTATGCTCCCTTCCCCTCCCCCCTCTCCTTCCCTCCCTTTTTGTACTCCCTCCCCCCTCCCCCTCCTTAATTTTCCTTTCTTTCTTGCCCTAATGGATAAGATAGAATTCAGGATCCCACTGGATCTAGATGTTCTTCCCTCTCAGATTTGATTTCACTGAGAGTAAGGTTTAAGTACTTCCACTTCACGCTCTCTTCCTCTCCTTCTCATATGAGAGTTCTTCCCCTCCCCTTCCCATGTGTATCTTTATATGGGAAAGTTTATTCTATTGATTCCCCCCCTATTTCTTGAAGTTAATCTTAGTATTATCACGGTTCCCCCCTCCCTTTTCCTTTTTTTGCCCCAACTTTCCCCAAATCTTCTTGATTCCCCAATCTTTCCCTATGCATGTTTCTTCTAACTACTCTTATGATGATACAATTTATGAGAGTTACACAAAACATTTTCCCCACATATTAATATATATAATTAGATGTAAATGTAGTCCTTATAGAAGAGAGTTTGACTTAAAGAGAAAGATAAGATTTATCTCCTTTTCCCTTTCTTTCATATTTACCTTTTCATATTTCTCTTGCTTTCTGTGTTTGGATATCGAACTTTCCACAGAGCTCTGGTCTTTTCGTAGCAAATGCTTGGAAATCTTCTATTTTGTTGAATGCCCATACTTTCCCCTGGAAGTATATAGTCAGTTTTGCTGGGTAGTTGATTCTTGGTTGGAGACCCAGCTCTCTTGCCTTTCTAAATATCGTGTTCCATGCTTTGCGGTCTCTTAGTGTGTTAGCCGCTAAGTCATGTGTGATCCTTATGGGAGCCCCCTTATATCTGAAGCTCTTCTTCTTGGCTTCTTGTAGGATTTTCTCCTTTACTTGGAAGCTCTTGAATTTGGCAATTACATTCCTAGGCGTTGTCTTTTGGGGATTTAGTATAGAAGGTGTTCTATGAATCCTTTCTATTTCTATTTTGCCCCCTTGCTCCAGAACGTGGGGGCAATTTTCTTTTATAATCTCCTCTAGAATAAAATCCAATTTGTTGTTTACCTCTGGTTTTTCTGGGAGACCGATGATACGGAGATTTTCTCGTCTTCCTCTGTTCTCCAGGTCCGTGACCTTCTCAGTGAGATATTTTATGTTTTCTTCCAATTCATTAATTGTTTGGGTTTGCTTTATTGATTCTTGCTGTTTTATCATCTCACTTTCTTCGAGGTGCTTGATTCTGGTCATTAGGGACTGGATTTGCTTTTCAGCCTTGTCTGCCCTTCTATTGGATGCTTCGAGTTCTTTTTCCAATTGAGCATTCTTATCTGTCAGACAGCTGATCTCTTTCTCCCATTTTTCTTTCCAGAAGGTTTCCATCTTTTGGATAAGTTCCAGTTTGAGATCTTCCAGAGCTTGTTGATAGTTTCCATTTTGGGAGGCGTGTTCTGAATTTTTTTGGATTTCCTCCTCATTCTCCTCTTTTCCTTGGGTACTTCCACCATAAAAGTTTTCAATAGTCACTTTTTTCCCTTTCTTCCTGGAGGCTTGATTTTGGGCCATGTGAGCCATCCCTTTGGTGGTTTTATTTCCCTTTCCTTTTTGGTCTGGGGTCTGGGTTATAAGAGCGGTTTTTCTGTGAATTTAGGTTGCTTCAGACTAGTTCTTCCCAGCCTCAGAGCCCAGGTATTCAGCTCCGCCCAGATAATCAGCGCGCCTTGTTCAGCGCAGCCCGCCCGAAGTCCGCTGGCTTCTCCAGTGAAAGCGCCCTGAGACGTTTTTTCCTGGCAGTCCCCAGATCCCAAGGACCCTGGAGTGCCCCCCCAGACAGAGACGCTCCCCACTCACTCGCTGTCCTGGTGAGCGCTCAGGTAGCTCACTCTGGTTTAGTGGGGGAGGTGGGGTGGGGGAAGGGCGGCTCAGTTCACTTTTCTGTGCAAGCTTTTCCTTCTTATTTTAGTGTGGAAATGTTCAAGCCCCACGTACCTTTGCCTCTGTGGGGTACTGGGGAGTCCTTCTGTTCCTCCAAAGGTGATTTTATGCTCCTTTGATGTAGTCTATTTCGTTCGGTGCTGGGGAGAGGAAGCGTGCAGAGTCTAGATTGCAGCCATGATTACCCAGAAGTTCCAGTAATTAAACCTTTGTTTGAGGTTTTTGTTGTGAGGATTGTTTCTCAGTTTGTTATTTCCCTTCTGATTTTTGTTACATTCATTTTGTTTGTACAAAAACTTTTTAATTTGATATAGTCACAATTATTTATTTTACTTTTTGTGACTCTTTGTCTTGCTTGGTTTTAAAATCTTTCCCTTCCCAAAGGTCTGACATATATACTAGTCTGTGTTCACATAATTTACTTATAGTTTCCTTCTCTATTTTCAAGTCATTCACCCATTCTGAGTTTATCTTGGTGTACGGTGTATAAAGGATAATTTTAGTGTTTTGACTTAAATCTAATTTTTAATGGTCACCAGGGATGATTCTCAAATAATAAAATACCCAAGTAAGCTGGGAATTATGGAGATTTTTAATTAATATAGAGAGAAGGAATTAAAGGAGAGAGAGAGAGAGAGAGAGAGAGAGAGAGAGAGAGAGAGAGAGAGAGAGAGAGAGAGAGAGAGAGAGAGAGAGAGAGAATTAACTTAAACACTTAAACTGCTCTGGCTCTGGCTGATCCAGGCAGTAGTTAAAGACCTTGGCCAAAGTGGCTTTCCTGAGCCTAAAGGACGGGTAGTCAGTCTGATAAGATAAGTCTCACCATAAGAATCTCTCCAAGGAAGCTCCAGTCCTCTACTGAACTCAATCTCCTGAACTGAGTTCAGAATCATCTCTTAAACTGACTTTTAGGCTTCTTTTAAAGAGAAATAGACCTAGCTTAAGGTTCTAGCTTCACCATAAGAAATGAGTAAATACCTTCATTGATCAATAAGGAATTTACAACTTTATCTTCCCCTAAAGTATTTCTAATTAGGGTGGAATAATATTAATATGTCCCAATACATTCCTGATTCTTAGGCCAAGTATCTCCATTGTTACACTAAGGAAATATCTAAATCAAATCTTCTAAAGTACAATCTGGTTAGTTTTAAGATTCACAGGTGGGAGGTGTTGATCCAAGCCTAATGTTTTCCACACTGTCTTCCAATTTTCCCAGAAGTTTTTATCAAATAGTGGATTTTTGTCCTCAAAGTTGGGATCTTTGGGTTTGTCATAGACTGTCTTGCTGACGTCACTTACCCCAGGTCCATTCCACTGATCCTCCTTTCTGTCTCTTAGCCAGGACCAAATTGTTTTGAGGACCACTGATTTATAATATAGTATGAGATCTGGTACTGCAAGGCCACCTTCATTTGCATTTTTTTCATTATTTCCCTGGATATCCTTGATCTTTTGTTCTTCCAAATGAACTTTCTTATGGTTTTTTTCTAATTCAGTCAAAAAGTTTTTTGGAAGTTCGATGGGTATGGCACTAAATAAATAGATAAGTTTGGGTAGGATGGTCATTTTTATTATGTTAGCTCATCCTACCTATGAGCAGTTAATGTTTTTCCAGTTACTCAGATCTAGTTTTAGTTGTGTGGAAAGTGTTTTGTAGTTGTGTTCATATAGTTTCTCTGTCTTGGCAGATAGATTCCTAAGTATTTTATATTGTCTAGAGTGATTTTAAATGGAATGTCTCTTTCTAATTCCTGCTGCTGAGATGTGTTGGAGATACATAGAAATGCTGATGACTTATCTGAGTTTATTTTGTATCCTGCAACTTTGCTAAAGTTGTTGACTATTTCTGCTAGCTTTTTAGTTTATTTTCTAGGATTCTTTAAGTAGACCATTATATCATCCGCAAAGAGTGATAGCTTGGTCTCTTCATTGCCAATTTTAATACCTTCAATTTCTTTTTCTTCTCTAATTGTCACTGCTAGTGTTTCTAGTACAATGTTAAATAATAGAGGTGATAATGGTCATCCTTGTTTCACTCCTCACCTCATTGGAAATGCATCTAGTTTATCCCCATTGCAGATGATGTTGGCTGATGGTTTTAGATACATACTGTTTATTATTTTTAGGAAAGACCCTTCTATTCCTATACTTTCTAGTGTTTTCAATAGGAATGAGTGTTGTATTTTGTCAAAGGCTTTTTCTGCGACTATTGTGATATTCATGTGATTTTTGTTGGTTTGCTTGTTGATATGGTAAATTACGTGAATGGTTTTCCTGATATTGAACTATCTTTGCGTTCCTAGTATAAATTCCACCTGATCAAAAAGAATATCCCTTGTAATGACTTGCTGGAGTCTTTTTGCTAGTATCCTATTTAAGATTTTTGCACCTATGTTCATTAAGGAGATTGGTCTGTAGTTTTCTTTCTCCATTTTTGACATGTCCGGCTTTGAAATCAGTACCATATTTGTGTCATGAAAGGAATTTGGTAGAACTCCCTCTTTCCTCATTATATCAAATAGTTTGTATAGTATTAGGATTAGCTGTACTTTGAATGTTTGATAGAATTTACTTGTGACTCCATCAGGCCCTGGGGATTTTTTCTTAGGGATTTCTTTGATGGCCTGTTCAATTTCTTTTTCTGATATGGGATTATTTCACAATTTTCTTTCTTCTTCTGTTAATCTAGGCAATTTATATATTTTTTAAATATTCATCCATATCACCTACATTAGAATATTTATTACCATATAATTGAGCAAAATAGTTTTTAATGATTGCCTTAATTTCCTCTTCATTGGAGATGAGTTCTCTCTTTTCATCAATGATACTCTTAATTTGATTTTCTTCTTTCCTTTTTTTATTAGATTGACCAGTACTTTGTCTATTTTGTTTGTTTTATTTTAAATAACAGCTTCTAGTCTTATTTATTAGTTCAATAGTTCTATCACTTTTGATTTTATTAATTTGTCCCTTAATTTTTAGGATCTCTAATTTGGTTTTCTTCTGGGGGATTTTAATTTGTTTGCTTTCAAGTTTTTTGATTTGTTCATCCAATTCATTGACCTCTGCCCTCCCTAATTCGTTAATATGTGAATTCAAAGATATAAATTTCCCACAAGTACTGCTTTGGCTGCATCCCATAGTTTGAAAGGATGTCTCATCATTGTAATTTTCTTCAATGAAATTATTAATTGTTTCTATGATTAGTTCTCTAACTAACTGATTTTGGAGAATCATACTGTTTAATTTCCAATTAATTTTTGATTTGGCTCTCCATGTACCCTTACTGATCATAATTTTTATTGCCTTATGATCTGAAAAGGTTGCATTAATTATTTATGCTTTTCTGCATTTGTGTGCCATGTTTTTATGACCTATTATATGGTCAATCTTTGTGAATGTGCTATGTACTACTGAAAAGAAAGTGTATTCCTTTTTGTCCCTATTTATTTTTCTCCATATATCTAATAACTCTAATTTTTCCAAGATTTCATTGACATCTTTTACATCTTTCTTATTTATTTTTTTATTTGATTTATCTAAATATGATAGTGGTTGGTTCAGGTCTCCCATTAGTATAGTTTTACTATCTATTTCCTCCTTCAATTCTCCTAGTTTCATCATTAGAAATTTGGGTGCTATACCATTTGGTGCATACATGTTGATTAGTGATATTTCCTCATTATCTAAAGTCCCTTTTATCAGGATGTATTTACCTTCCCTATCCCTTTTAATCAGGCCTATTTTGACTTTGGCTTTGTCAGATATCATGATTGCAACTCCTGCCTTCTTTCTATCAGTTGAGGCCCAATAGGTCTTGCTCCAACCTTTTATTCTGACCTTGTGAGTATCTACCCACCTTAGGTATGTTTCTTGTAGACAACATATGGTAGGATTTTAGATTCCAATCTTCTCTCCTATTTGTTTTCATTTTATGGGTGAGTTCATTCCATTCACGTTCAAAGTTATGATTGTCACTTGTGAATTCCCTAGCATTTTGATATCCTTTCCTAGTTCTATCCTTTCTTCTTTTGCTATATCCTTTTAAACCAGTGGTTTACTTTTAATCAATACCCCTAATCCCCTCCCTTTATATCCTTCCCTTTCTGGTCCCTCCCTTTTTTGTTCCCTTCTTGTTTGGGGGGGGTCTGTTAAGTTCCCTCCCCCCTCTCCTTCCCTCCTTTTTTTGTATTTCCTTCCTCCTACCCCCCCTTAGTTTTCCCTTCTCCCTTACCCTGTAGGATAAGATAGAATTCAAGATCCCAATGGATCTAGATGCTCTTCCCTCTCAGAATTGATTTCACTGAAAGTAAGGTTTAAGTATTACCTATTTGCACTCTCTTTCTCTCCTTCTTATAAGAGTATTCTTCCCCTTCACTTCCCATGTGTATCTTTGTGTGAAAATGATTATCCTATTTTTTTTTATTTCTTCAAGTATCTCTTGGTACCATCTTTGATTTCCCCCCACTATTTTTCTTTTTTTTTTTTGCATATCATCTTATAGCCCTTAATACCCCAATCTCTTCCTATGAGTGATTCTTATAATTACAATAATAATTAACACAATTTTTGAGAGTTACAAATAACATTTCCCCATATATTAGTATATATAATTTGATCTAATTGTAGCCCTTAAAGAAGAGAGTTTGAATAAAAAATAAAATTTCCCCTTTCCCTCTCTTTCTTATTTACCTTTTCATGTTTCTCTTGATCTTTGTGTTTGGATATCAAACTTTCCACTTAGTTCTGGTCTTTTCTTTACAAATACTTGGAAATCTTCCATTTTGTTGAATGCCCATACTTTCCCCTGGCAGTATATAGTCAGTTTTGATGGATAGGTTATTCTTGGTTGAAGACCCAGTTCTCTTGCCTTTCTGAATATCGGGTTCCAGGCCTTGCGGTCCTTTAGTGTGGAAGCTGCCAGGTCTTGTGGGATCCTGATTGGTGCTCCTTGATATATGAATTGTCTCTTTTTGGCTTCTTGTAGAATTTTCTCCTTAGCTTATAAGCTCTGGAATTTGGCAATTACATTCCTGGGAGTTGTTTTTTGGGGGATTTAGTGTAGAGGGTATTCTATGAACTCTTTCAATGTCTATTTTGCCCCCTTGTTCAAGTGCATAAGGGCAGTTTTCTTGGATGATTTCTTGTAGTATAATTCAAGATTTCTGTTTATTTCTGGCTTTTTAGATAGACCAATGATTCTCAAATTGTCTCTCCTCTGTTTTCCTGATCTGTCACCTTGTCAGTGAGATATTTTATGTTTTCTTCTATTTTGTCAGTCTTTTGACTTTGCTTTATTAATTCTTGCTATTTTGCAGGATCACTGGTTTCCAGTTGCTCAATTCTGGTCCTTATGGCCTGGTTTTCTGCTTTAATCTTTTTATTTTCTGCTATAATTTTTTTTTTATTTTCTCTTTGAACCATTTCCCACTTCTCTTGCCAGAAGGCTTCCATCTTTTTGATAAGCTCCAATTTAAATTCTTCCAGAGCTTGGGAACAATTTCCATTTTTTTAGATGATTTTGTCTTTTTTTGAATTTCCTCCTGTATTTCCTCTGTACCCTGGGTTTTTCCTCTGTAAAAATTTTCAAGTGTCACTGCCTTTTTCTTTGTTTTTCTTGGAGGGTGTTTGTTGGACCTGTGCATAATTAGCCATCACTGTGCGTGTTTTACCTTCCCTTTTTAATCATAAATCTGAGTAAACTGGGCAGGTTCTCTGTGTATGGAGTTAAGGAGCAAGGATTTTGCCTGAGGCAAGCTCTTGAATCTCTGCAGCCACTGTTGTTCATAGCTCTTCTCTGCGCTGCATTCTTGGGAGCACCCAAGGTCTGTGCTCCCCTGCCCACCATGATTTCAGGTGTAGCTGCTCTCAAGGGTAGGTCTTTGATGGTCTTAGTCAGCTCCCAAGGACCTAGAGGTGCCTCTTGATCACTCTAGAGGTGGCCCTCACTCACTCACTGATTCAGGCATGAGCTGGCTCTGACTCTGGCTCTGTAGGCGGGGTTGGGGAGGGTAGATCAGCTCACATTTGGGTGGGAGATTTTTCACCCTCTTATAGTGTGGAAATGCCCAAATCCCATGTACCTTAAATGCTGTGCCCTACTGTAGAGCCCCTCCGTTCTTATGAAAATGTTTTGGTTTTTTTTTTTTTTGGTCTTTTGAGGTAGTCTATATAGGTGGGTGCTGGGGAGAAAAAGCATCCCCCCATGTCTAGGCTGCCACCATGTTTACCCAGAAGTCTCCAAATTAAAGTTCTTAAGGAGAGTAACATAGCTTAAGTTGAGTATTAGGATAGATAACAACCTTCTCAGGGCTTATTTGTGTCCTCATATTGCCACATGCTGTTTAGGATACCAAAGAGGTGACTATTACTAGTCTCAGGGTCTTATGGGATAACTCTGATAGTGGCTGTTCTCCTTAAAAATAGCTCATAACCCCACACTGGTATTCATCCTCTTAATTGCCAATAGATTTAGTTAGTTTTTAGCAGAGACATTTACTCAAATGACAAGATTAGTTTTAAACAAAACACTAGGGACACATTTCCCATAAACACACCCAAAGTCTAGTAGTGGGACGGAATAGGCATGAACTTGAAGTATAATGGCTGTATTGATACATGTTGGAGGCATTTTTAGCCAAGACAACTCACACTCTGATACTTTAGGGCCTCTATGTCCTTTATTGAAAGTTCACGGGAATTTCACTAGTAGTCACATTATTCTTCATCTGAGCTGGTGTTTTGCAGGGCTAGGTCTTTTCAAGGCACAATGTTGCTAAAGTCAATCAATCTGCAAGGGAAAGAGAAAAGAGTACCATTGTCACATCAACTATATGAATGTCTTAAGTCAATCAAATCATATGTGTATTTATTAGACACCTGTAACATTCCAAAGGCATCTAGGTGGCACATTGGATATAGCCCCAGACATGGAGTCAGGAAGACTCATCTTTCTGAATTTAAATCCAGCTTTAGACTCCTATTAGCTGTATGACTCTGGGAAAACCATTTAACCCTGTTTGCTTCAGTTTTCCTATATGTAAAATGAGCTAGAGAAAGAAATGTAAAACCACTTCAGTATCTTTATTGAGAACATCCCAACTGTAGTCACAAAGTGTTGGACACGACTGAAAAATGCACTATCTACAGCAAAGAAGAAAGAAAAAAAATGTATTGTTGTTGGCAGGAGGGGGAGTGATATGTTTGAAAAGTGGTGCTAAGAATAGGGATCATGGTCAAAAGAGAAGTATAGCATATCTAATATAGTTCCGTTATGCTTCTCTTTTTATTCTTTCCAAGGAGAGTCTGAACATTTCTAAAATATATCAACCTCTACTCCCCCAAATCACACATAACTGAATTCTAAGTGAATTGTGAGATCTAAGTGGGAGAAATATTACCACAAGGAGGTCTTCCTGGAAAAGGTAGAATTTGGGATGGGCTTGAGGGATCAATAAAAACTTAGTGGGCAAAGTAAAGAGCATGAATTGGGAATAGTCCAAGACATGCACTTTCCTTTGAATTTGTCATCTGCTCTCCGTTATTGTTCTTTAGGTTTCTTTCCCATTTTTCTCCATAAATATCAAGCTTTTAAAATATTTATATTTTGTCATTGTCTTTCATTATTATATCCCTAAAACTTATCACAACACCTTATACATAATAGATGCTTAATGAATGTTGAACTATTATTGAAATTCCTAAGGTTATTCTCAGTATAAATCTATGATACCTCACACATCAAAAGAAATTGGACTTAACAATGTTTTACATCTAAATCTGTTTCCAGGTAAAGATTAGGTTCAGCTCAATGCTTATATGAACAAAGTCCAGCTGTACAACATCTTCTTGCTTGGTTTTGGAATTGACCGTATGGTCCACATGACAAGATCATCCTAGTACATGATATGTTCCAACTGTAAGAATTGTAAGTCCAATCATAATGATGAATTCAGTCCATGGCGATACTTTACCAGTTCTCTCCCCTGTATTTTTCTGAGGATCTCAATGGTCAGTCAAAAAGAGAAGAGCTTTCATCCTCTCAAACTACTCGATGACAATAGAATTTTGCAATGGCTTTATAGCATTACAGAAATTCAGGAAATGACTAGAGAGAAAGCCAAAGATGCTCAGGGCATGTGGTTAGAAAGAAGAGAGGTACAAAGCAGAATTATATGATTTATGTCAGAAGTTAGGCAAGCAAGAGATGATTTTAGATTTAGAGCTGGAGGGGACCTTAACGTCAAATCCCAACTCCTAATGTTACAAATCAGGGAACTAAGACCCAAAGATGTTACATAACTTGTCCAAAGTATGCCGTAGGTTCATAGATTTGGATATAAAAGAGACCTAAGAAACCATCTAGTCCAAATTCTTATTTTTTACAAAAAATGAAACTGAGGTACAAAGATGGTTAAGTTATTTGTCTCACCTGCCACAGGTAGTACTAGAGGTAGAATTCAAACATAATTTTTCCTGACTTCAAGCTCAACACTCTATTCATTTCTTCCTGTCACTTCTCAATTGGAGAAACAGAATAACATAATTTGTCATTGAAAGGGAGCACAGAGGTTAACTTCAAGCCCATACCCAAATATAAAATCCTTATACACATCCTAACATCTAGTCTCCACTTAAAGACCTCAGTCCTATATAATTCACTCTTTCCCAAGATAGATCATTCTGATTTTAGACAGTAAGTTTAAAAGTATTTCCTTGGAGGCAGTGAGTTGGCTCAGTGAATTGAGAGCTAGGTCTAGAGATGGGAGGTCCTAGATTCAAATCTGGCCTTAAATACTTCCTAGCTGTGTGACTCTGACAAGTTACATTGCCTAACCATTACTATTCTTCTGCTTTGAAAACAATATATAATAAGATGGAAGGTAAGTTAAAAAAATATTTCCTTATTATCAATTACAACTTCCAAACATTGCTTCCTGTTCTGATGTTCTCTGAGTATAAAGAAACCAAATATGTTTGAATATTAGCATATTAACAAGAAAAGAGTATTGACTCTGGAATCTGAAGATATGACTTTCAAAACACTTCTCTGAACTGAAACCTGTGTAACCTTGGTGAAATCATTTGATCTCTATGGACCTCAGGTTCCTCATTTGTGAAATGAGAGAGGCAGAACACATTGCTCTAAGGTTCCTTCTAGTTCTAAATAGATAATTGTAAGATCATCTTTTTCAAACATAATTTTTTTCTGATGAAATTTTCCATGAAAGCACCTCAAATACTTGAAGACTACTAAGATGCTAAGCCAACCCCCCTTTCCCCAATCTCTCCTGCACCAGCCAAATATTCTTTTCTCTAAGCTAAGCATCTTTAATTCTTCGTTTGATAGTTATATGACATGGTCTCCAGTACACCCCATTACATGGCTTTCTTTCCTATGGACATTTTTCTATTTTAAAGGTTTTTCATACTAAAATGTAGTGGTTAGAACTAATCACAGTGCTCCAGTACACTCTGACCAAGGCAAGGCACATTGGAAATATTATTACTCTCACTCTAGATTCTATAGACTTTTAACATATTCAAAAATATATTGGCATTTTTGTCTCTCATGTTACACAATTGACTCATCTAGAACTTGTTTTCTCCTAAACCCTTCTGCTCTTTATTCATACTAACTCCTGCAAAATCTCCATTTTATAGTTTTGAAGTTGATTTTTTGACCCAAAGTATAGAACTTTATATTTATCCTGCTAAATTTCACCTTAAGATAGAAACACATACCCAAAGAGATAAAAGAGGGGGGATACCTATTTGTACAAGAATATTTATAGCAATTTTTTGTGTTGGAAAAGATTTGGAAATTGAGGGGATATTCACCAATTGGGGAATTGATGAACAAATTGTGGTATATGATTGTGATGGAATACTTTGGGTCTATAAGAAATAATGAACAAGATTATTTCAGAAAAAGCTGGAGACCTGCAGAAATTATGCAGAGTGAAGTGGGCAGAACCAGGAGAATATTGTACACAGCAACATGATCAACTAAGAAAGACTTAGCTATTCTCAGCAAAACAATAATCCAGGACAATTTTGGAAGACTTATGACAAAGAACCTTATCCACCTCAAGAGAAAGAAATGTTGGAGTTGGAATGCAAAACAAAACATACTATTTTTCACTTTAGTTTATTTATGTTTTTATTTGGGGGGTTTGGTTTTATATGAATATTCTCTAACAATACGATCAATGCGAAGATAATGTCTGCATGTATTACCCAAATTAAATTGCTTACAATATCTGGGAGAGGGCAGGGAAGGGAAAGAAGTAGATAATTTGGATCTTATAATTCTGGAAAACATATTGAAAATTGTTATTACATGTAATTGGAAAAATACAATTTTTAAAAAGATATAATAGAAGGGCATAGTGGGTAGAGCTAGCCTTGGAGTTTGGACATCCCAGGTTGAAATACTACCTCTGACACATACTAGTTATCTTGTCCTGAATAAGTCATAGAACTCCCCAGTGTCTCAGATTGCTCTCTAAAACTATAAGTTGCAAAACAAGCACTAATCAGTTGTTCGAGGTAGTTCTCTTGCTGGGAGTTCCCTATAGCAACAAAATCACATCTTGTCCAAAAATAAGTTTTTTTTCTCTGTTATTATATTGAGATTCATATTCTACCCTATTGAGATCATTTTGTATTTCAATTCCGTCATCCAAAATGTTAGCTATTCCTGCAAACCTTATATTGCCTGCAAATTTTATGAGCTTGCCATTCAGACCTTCATTTGTGGCACTCATTTTAAAATTTTGAATAGAACAGGACCAAGGATCAAGGCATACCAGTAGAGATCTTTCTTCAATAATATAACAATCTTAGTTATGACTCTTTGGGTATAATAATTCAACTTTTCCTGAATCCATCTAACTCTGCTCTCATCTAGACCACATCTTGTCACTAAGAATTTCATTGTAGAATTACATAATTTGGATCAATAAGGTATGATGTAAAATATATGCCAAAAAAATCATCCCATTCCTACACTAATCCCCTCGAATATTAGTAAAAAAAAATCAGCAATTTTCATGTGGTGTTCTGTGTGTATGTGTGTGTGTGTGTGTGTGTGTGTTGTAAAGGAAGTAATAGACTTAGATTCTGAAGATAACAGCTTCAAATCTTGGATTTGCTTCTTATAACCTACATAGCTTTAGCCAAACCACCTTCTCAGAACCTATGTGAACCTCTTTGTATTTCTTCAATTCAATATAACATTTTTATTAAGTGTTTTCTTTGTGAAGACTACTGTATTAGACAACACACAAAGATGAAAAAAAACAATTTCTGTCCTCTATGATCAAATAATCATTAAAGTTGGAAGGGAATTTAAAAATTATCTCATCGAGCATCATTTGTTGAGAGTTGGAAGGAACTTAAGATGTCACATAGAAATAACAGTAACAACGATAGTAGTTGTCAGTTATTGCATCAGTAAACAGTTATTAAGCACCCACTATGTGTCAAAAACATAGAAGGCAGCTAGATGATACAGTGGAAATACCAGCAGGCCTATAATTAAGAAAACTACTCTTTCTGAGTTCAAATCTAGCCTTAGACACTTACTGGTTATGTGATCCTGAACAAGTCATTTAACCCTATTTGGCTTAGGAATCTCACTTTTAAAATGAGTTGAAGGAGGAACTGGCAAACCACTCTGATATCTTTTCCAAGAAAACCCCAAATTGGTCCACAAAAAGTTGTACACAACTGAAAAATGACTGAACATCTGAACAAAAAATGGCAATATCACTCTGGATTCAGAGGTTCATGGGATTGAGACTAAGAGTCCTTTGAGATCAGCTTGTTTAATCCTCTGTACAAAGATATTGACAAAATCAAAGAAAATAATTTTTCATAAAGAATCTTTTAAACTGTAAGACACCGCATCAGTAGAAGCTCTATTATTATGTTCTTCACTGGGAAAAATCATAACCACTAAGCTCTTTGTAATGTTATATTTGAGAGAGGAAATAGAGTTTCCTTTAGAGGCTTCTGAGGTAGGGTCCTGGGGGCGAGTTGTTTTTGTTTGTTTGTCTTTTTGTTGGATATATGGATGCCAACTTGAGAGCCTTGAAGCAGAAGTTGATAATAGAAAAACTTATGAGGATAAAACTGGGCCATAAAGCTTTCCTTTGACTGTGGTAATAGGTAGCAATGCTTTTTTAAAAACAGTGTCCAAATATTATTTTTCATCAAATCTCTGAGAAAGTTTCAACCTGCCCTAATTTTCCCGATGAATCTAATAGACCCAGATTAAACCTCAGGAAAGACGTGAACATAAATTGGATTCCTTTCATTCCATGTAATATTAGGGTTTGTATTCTTTCCAGCTGTAATAACCTCTAGACTTCAACAAAATTGAAAACCTTTAAATAGCCTTTCACAACCTTTCAGTGGGGTAATGAAGTTTTAAGTGCTCACTAGGGATTTTCGGTTCAGAAAAATCTAAGCAGCCGTAGATATTAAAATCTCATGTTTACTTCAACTCCTTTACAGCCTAATGGGTTTTTCTGACAGTGTGATTTTTAAAAGGTTGGGTTTCATTTATTAATATAGTATACACAGGCTGGAAACCTTTCTCTTTTAAAGGCTCAGTTGGGAGTCGTATGGTTAAACCTTGGTAGACAGCCAAATGGACCCACAGAAAAGAAGGTTAAAAAAAAACCCCTGTAACCCTTAAAAGATCATAGTTAAGTTATATAGGGAATTTAGCTGTTTGGAAATTAGAAAGGGGGAGTGCTTTTTTAGGGAGGAAAGGAGGAAGAAGTTCCCTCAAGTCATGTCTTAAACACTCCAGGAGGTGAAAAAAATAAATTCAGGATGTCAATTCCCTGTATGCACCTAATTATAAGTTTGTGAGTCACCAAAGTCAGCATAGTTACTCACCAGCAAAAAGGTCTGAAAGGAAATCCAGCTGTTCTCCAAGCTGAGATGAGTGAGGCTGTTTTTGGAGTTGCTGCTCTGGAGGGGGTGGGAAGGTAATGAGTGAGTATTTGGGCTAAGGGAGACATTGCAGGGTGAAAAAAAAAAAGGGCATACCTACACTTCAACAAAAGGTCATGTTATTTGGGAAATATCTGCTTTACGTATCGTGTATATACAACCAATATTTGGGGAAGAGAAGGTAAGCAAGCTCAAGCTAAGTGGTAATAAAGAGACCAGACTGCATTTCATACCCATAATGCCTACATCTTCTGACTGAGATATGCCAGATATGTACCCTAGTGGGGAATGGTAGAGAATTTATTTCTATGCTTCCAATGCCCTTAAAGGTACTCTTGGAGAAGATTAGCCAGCCTGTTATTTTGAATTTGAAAATAGAAATAGCTACTGAAGACAAGTCTGAAAAAAATGAGAAGAAACTCAATGCCTACACAAGAGAAATGTTTGGCAATGTCCACTGTGAGACTTCAAAAATGGATGGTCTTCTGCTTTTCTGCATATCTGCAGTTCAAAACAGTATCTAACACAAATAGATATGAGAAATGGGAGAAAATCCATCACCTTCATCAATTGGTATTACTGCTCATCTGCCCACTAAAATAAATGAGATCATAGAATCTATTTAGAACTGAAAGGGATCTTAGAATACATCTAATTCCAATCCCTCATTTTGCAGATGGGGAAACTAAGACCCAGGGATGTAAAGTTCCTTGTCTACATTCACACAGAAGGACAATAAAATCATCTGGATCTAAAAGAGAGCTCTTTATTTAATGGATGAGGACTCTGAGATTCAGGGATATTAAGTAACTTGTCCAAAGTCAGACCTATTGAGATATGAACCCACATCTACTACAGGAACTGATAGTTTTACATCCTGTCAAAATAAAAAAATATTCTCAAGTGTGTTTTACCAATATCTCTGATATGAGGTCTGAACCTGGATATCTAGCTTGCTGAAGAACATCTCTACCTGAATGCCCTGCCTTAGTTAGTTTGCCCTCATAGATGATATTGCATTTTCTGTGTGCATGACTATGCACAGTCTGCTCCATGCTGTGAATGTTCTCTCTTTTTCATCTGCCTCTTGGAAACCCTGGTTCCATATAAGACCACCACCTTTAAGAATCCCTTTTTTTACTTCCTCAATAGTCAGTATCCCTTGCCCCAAATATTTGTTTGTTATTCAGGCATTTAATTCTGATTCTTCATGACCCCACTGAAGTGGTTTGCCATTTCCTTTTCCAGCTTATTTTACCAATGAGGAAACTGAGGCTAATAGGGTTAAATGATTTGCCTAGGGCATGATAGTGTCTGAAATCAGATTTGAACTCATGAAAATGAGTAAAATAAGTCTTCTTGACTGCAGACCAAGCACTATCCACTGTGCCATCTAGCTTCCCTTCTACAAATCACCTTGTATTTGTGTCTACGTGTCTTTCCTTATTTATAAAAGGGTATATCCTCCAATAGAATGTATTCTCTTTTGAGTGCAAAGATTTTTTTCTTTGTATCTATAAATTCTTGGTAATTAAGTGAGTGAACTCAATTAAATTCATGATCCTGCTTCTCCCTGTTCCTGTCACTATGCCCCATCAATATCCTTTCCAGATCCAGATTAATTCAGATCCTGATTTCCTAAATTGCCAGGGACTTTGCAAGGAACTGAGATGCAAAAACAAAAAGGAAGAGTCCCTGCTGTTGAGGAGCTTACATTCTTCTGGATAATGTTTTGGTTGAAATTATTCAGGGTTCATTTATTGACTTATTGAGTAAAAGTACCCAAGATATCATATAAAAAAGAGTGACCAATACTGAGGACTCTGCCTTCAAGAAAAGGTAAGACATTCAATGATTTGGTCAATCAAATTACTTTTATTTACTTCAATTAATATATTCACTCATTTGCTTGCCCTAATTTACTTAATCAGCCTATAATTTAGTAGAGAGGGAACATGTTCCTACTCTGATTCCCACACCACACAATGGAATTTAAATAAATTACTAGACATGTAGGATACCTGGCTTAACATCACATTGAAATGAACTAATAAAATTTTACTATCCTCAGGAAGGGGTAGAAATGATAATTGTGAATCACAGGATCTGAGCTTTGGTGAGAGTGTTATCAGTCAGCCCCATCAGGAGTCCAGAAAGCTGGAGGCTTTCTTCCTTTATCCCTTTGCCTTTGCAGCCCCTGTCCTCAATGAGCTTAGAATCTAATGAAGATAAAACACAAAAGAAGATTGGAAAGTGGAAATGGGGAGGGGAGGCATCAGAGGGTGGCCAATGGGGGCATTTAATTCTATGGAATTAAAGCCATCAAGAACTTCATATACAAAGTACAATGATGTTAGAGTACATTTTCTTCCCTTTGTAAAGTAATAAATTGGGAGGAATGATCCATAATACCAAATGTGGACAGACTTTCTCTGTTGTAGATTTGTATCAAATGTAAAGAAGGTGGTATGTGTCTCTTATAGTTTACAATGCACCAAAGGATAGAATGTAAGCTCCATGAGGTCAAGGACTACTTAATTTTGTATTTTTATTGTAGAATTTAGCACAGCAATTGGTACATAGGAAATTATTGATGTGTTTTAATGAATTCATTCAAAAATCACCATCATGCCACTATATCCTAGCCTACTGCAAATTTTTGTGTATATGGCTAAAACAATGGAAATTTATTTTCATGAACTGAATTTACATGAAGAATTAAAATCTTAAGTTCACAGAGCAATGAAAAACTGTAGGTTTTGTAAGGCAAAATCATGTCTATGTGACTTATATGAACACGAGAGACAGTTTGTCTGAGTAAGCCTTCAAGCCTGTCTTTGACTTCCCTGAGAAAAATGCTTTCTTAAAATCAATGAAGAGTAAACACTGCAGGTTCTTATATTCTATATAGCTCTATGTCAATTGTGGAACTTTGTTTTTCTGTAGGAAATCACTTATGAAAGTTTGCCTGGTGAGTTGATCCATTTGTTCTGGTGAACAATTTGGGATTATGCAAAAAATGTACCATTTGACCCCAAAACTCCACTGTTTAGCATATATCCTAAAGAGGTTAAAGACAGGATTAAATATACAGCATATACCAAAATGTTTATAGAAACATTTTGTAGCAAATAATTAGAAAAAATAGATGTGATGTCTACTAAATTAGAAATAATTTTATTGAACAGATAAAATGGAACATTAATAATAAATAATAAACATGAGGAATTCAGAGAAAGGTAAAAGATATATGAACTAATTCAAAAAGAAGACATAATTAGGAAAATAATGTGAGCATTAAAGACAATAGAAACAGAAAGAATCATAAAGTGAATTGAACATTGAGAAATATGACCAAGCTTCACCTTAAAGAATAAGGAAGGAGGAGAATGCATATGTGGAACCATAAGTTGTTAGACATGGATGGTCAATACAATGGTTAGTTTGATTAATTTGCTTGTACTTTTTAAATTATTGTTTAAAGGAAATACTAGAAGGAAAGGGGAATGGTATATTTGAAAATTGATGGCACCAATAAAAATTTAAAAATAAAAAGAAATGATGGACTTTAAAAAATTAAAATGCCTCTTGTGACAAGGAAATCACTTTAAAAGACTGATATATATTAATTTAAGGTCGCCAAGGAATTCAGCTATGTAATTCCTAAATGAAAACTCAAGTCAGCAGTCAATCTTTTATGGAGTTTAATTACAAACAGGATGAAGAAAGGTATTAGAGATAGAGAGAGAGAAGGAGAGAGAAAGGGGGAGAGAAGGGAATAGGGCTTAAATACCCCTTCTGTTTAGGCTGGGCCAAAAGGCCCAAGCCCTTAGATAGCTGGGGCAAAGAAAAGAGATCAGTCCCTATTACTCACGTGACCAAAATGGAGAAACAGTCTCAGGGGCTTCCACCTCCAGCTTCCTTCAGAGCCAATCCTCAAAGCACCACCTCTCAGACCAAAAACCTCTCCAACCACCCACCCTCAGTCCTCAGACCCCTGTATCTTTAAGGAAACCATCCAAGTTCCCTCCCCTCAGTTTTCACATCTACCAATCACTGTCCATGTCTTCCCTGTGCCAATGGTGGCTCTAGCTTAACCCAGGACCGCCCAGAGGTCTGTGGCTTTGCACATGTCTGTTGAAGGTCATATTCTCAATAATTAAATCTTGATCCTTTGCTGCAGCCCTTCCTAAATCCTGTTAGG
This sequence comes from Monodelphis domestica, assembly GCF_027887165.1. Classification (NCBI taxonomy): domain Eukaryota; kingdom Metazoa; phylum Chordata; class Mammalia; order Didelphimorphia; family Didelphidae; genus Monodelphis; species Monodelphis domestica. The sequence goes on from NC_077231.1 coordinate 82,174,953, forward strand.
ACTGAGTGGGGTGGAAATTGTATTTTCCAAGACCTGGTTCTGTCATTCCAAGTATCTCTATTGTATCAATTCTAAAATCAATCATGACTCAAAGAAATTCCTGTTCTATGCTTAAGCATAGGTCAAAGCCCTTTCCATTGTTCAGCAAAAGGTTTCTGTCCTAAAGTAATGTTAAGAAGGGAGGAGGAGGAACCTCCCATGCCAATGGGGTTCACATTCCAATGGTGAAATTTCCAACATTCACAAGTCTAAGAAATTTTAAGGTTTACACTATGATATATTTATTGATCTCTTCCTTCAAATTTTTTAAAATTTTAATTTTTTCTAATCTTATACCCCACTGAGTATACTTATTTTTCCCTCTCTGAGAGTAAAGAGAGTAAAGTTTAAGCATTGCCTGTCACCCCCCTTATTCTCCTCTCTGTATTGATTTTTCTCACCTCTTTATGTTATATAATTTACCCTATTTTATCTCTCTTTTCCCTTTTCTTTCAGTGCAACTCTCTCTTTGTGCCCTTGATTGATTTTTTGTCACTCATATACATACATATCATTCCATATCATCATATCTACATACATATAATATCATCATTTACATCATAATATCACTATCAGCTTATTTATCCACCCTCTTTCTGAGTAAATTCCTTTTATCTTCTCTATTACTGAGAATAATTTTTGAGAATTACAGAAATCCTCTTTCCATGTAGATATATAAACATTTTTACCTTAAAGAGTCCCTTAAATTTCCTCTTTCTTATTTACCTTTTGGGGCATCTCTTGTGTCTCATATTTAGCCTTCCTATTTTTTGTTTAGGTCTGGCTTATTCTTCAGGAATGCTTGGAAATCTTCTATCCTAATGAATGACCATTTTCCCCCTGAAAGAGTATACTCAGTTTTGCTGGATAGGTGACTCTGGGTTGTAAACCCAAATCTTTTGCCTTTCTGAATATCATATTTCATGCCTTCCAATACTTTAATGTAAAGTTGCTAGGTCCTGAGTGATCCTGATTGTAGCTTCATGGTATTTAAATACTTTCTGACTATTTGAAGTACTTTTTCTTTGGGTTGGTGGCTCTTGAATTTGGCTATTACATTTCTGGAAGTTGTCAGTTGAGAATTTCTTTCAGCAAGCAATCTATGAACTCTTTCAATTTTATTTTCTTGTTCAAGGATCTCTAGGCAGTTTTCTTTGATAATTTCTTGTAATATGATAACTTTGCTAGTAACAAAATCTGCAGATTTAATATTGGGATGCCCACTAACAATAATATACCATCATGAAATAGAAGCATTACTACTAAGACATAGAATACAGGCATTCTCTCCTTTATGAGAGATGGTATATGCTACATTGAAGCAGCTGTAGTCACAGAATTGCAACTCTGTGGTCAGCATCACTTCCATCAAATCTAAGTGCACCTGGTGCAGAAATTATTAATTGAAACAAGCCTATATAATGGAAAGAAACCAAAAAGGCATCAATATATACTGATTAAAAATATGTCTCTGGAATATGTCATGCTGTGGGTACCCTTTGGCTTCAAAGAGGTTTCTTAACATCAGCTGGCAAAACCATTGCAAATGCCAAAATTATAAATGAGGTTCTTGTGGTTCTACAACCACCTGAAAGCCTAGCTATTGTACATTGCTCTGCTCATACAGATGGAACTGACTTTGTTTTGAAAAGAAACCATCAAGCAGATGTGATTGAAAAATTAGTTACTATAGAAGGTCCTGAATTGCTTTTACATTTGGCAATAATCAATAAATCAGATTTATCCCTGGCATATAATTAAAAGGGGTTAAAAATGGAAATAGACTGTGTGACCCTGGGCAAGTCACTTGACCCCCATTGCCTAGCCCTTGCCACTCTTCTGCCTTGGAGCCAATACACAGTATTGACTCCAAGACAGAAGGTAAGGGTTTAAAAAAATGGAAATAGAACTTTAAGATTAAACAAGTTAATGGTGTATGGGTGGCATCAGTAAGAAAAACAGTACTTCCTAGAACTTTTTTATCAACAAATTTGCCATTCAATCCATAAAAATGGTCATTTTGGAACACAAGGCATTGTAGATCAGGTAAGAAAATATGGATAACTTCTGCCATAACAAATATCACCTCTAAATTATGTATAGCTTGTGCAACTTGCCAAGCATAAAACCAACACAGCTTTCAAGGAAAGGTGCTTGGGGGGATGTCCTTTAGCCTACACACCATTTGAACATCTCCAAATTGACTTTATAGCAATGGCAAAAGATGGACATTACAAATTTTGTCTGGAAGCAATCACTGGAAGCATTTCCAACTGCAAGAGCCATGTCAGCCTTTTTAGCCAAAATATTATTAAAAGAAATAATACATAGATTTGGTTTACCAGCAAGAATTGATTAAGACAAGGGAACACATTATACAGATTTGGTTTTAGCGCAAATATATTCATGCGTAGGCATTACACCAAAATGTCATGTGCCATACCACCCACAGAGCTCATGGCAAGTGGAATGAATGAACAGGGAACTTAAGACAATGATAGGAAAATTATGTAGTGAGACTCATTTGAAATGGCCTGACACTTTGCCTTTACCATTGTTCTATATGTGAAGTAGACCAAGGGGAGATCTACACATTTCACCATTTGAGATGCTGTTTGTTCATCCACCTATTCATGCAAACTGTTTAACCCTGCATACATGTCATTGTTAGGAGGAGATACTACTATTGCCACATATATGAGAGGTCTGCAAAACAAGTTAAAAGAACTTCATGAATTAGGAGCTGTACTGCAAGCTGGATCTATAGACTTTTCTCTTCATGATTTAAATCCTGGAGATATGGTTTATGTAAAGAACTTTCAGTGAACAGGAGCAACTCAGTTGGCCTGGGAAGGTCAATTCCAAGAACTTTAACAATCCCTACAGCAATTAAGATAGGAGAAAAGACATAGTGGATCCATTGTTCTCATGTGAAAAGATTACTAGCCATCAAAGAAAATTAACTACATGCATCAAGAAGAAGATTACAAAGACAACTGGACATTATTTTCAAAGATTTTAAAAAGATTAACTGCAAACATCAGGAAGACTACAAAGACATTGTTTTCAAAGGCATTGAACTCCTGAACTTATATTTTCTATTTAAGAAAAAAGTTTGATTTTCTTTTATGTAAAGGTTTAATTTTAAAATAGAAGAGTAATATTCAATTGGTAAGTATATAATTTGTTATGATATTTTATTATGTAGAAATAATTATTATTAGTATAATTTATAGGATTATAAAAAAGTTGTAGGTATAATATAATTTTATAGAAAAGTTTAAAATTAACTAAATGATACATAAATGCTAAGTGTTATAAGTGTTGATCAATACCCACCTCAAGGGGGATATTAGATGTATATAGTGTGTTTATAAGTTTCTAGTTTATTTTTCTTGTTTTTTTGTTTGTACATAGTAACTATAAGGTGAATTTGGATATCTTTAGACTTTTATTTATGTAGAATAAGAATTGAGTGATTCTGTAACTGTAAATATTTGTAATTGAATATAATTTGTGACTTGCATGTTGCAAGATTTGCTTTGCTTTCCTTTCTTTCTCTCTTCGTTTCTCCCTATTTCTAATATAGAATATAAGATAGTTTTGTTTGTAAGATCCATTGGGGAGAATATTCCCCCAAAAGATCTTGGGGGGGGGGAGAATATGTTATAGAGAGTTTTATATGTTAAAGAGAGTTTTTCTTAATCTCTTCCTCTGTCTCTTTAAGAGGCAGGGGAGCAGGTAATATTTCTCAGTAATAGTCAGTTAATTGACAGTTAACTGACAGCCTGCTGAAGATTCTGTTAGTTAGGAAATGAAGTGGATACATAGGAGAAAGTGATAGTTGGAAGAGGCTTTTGTCTCTGGGTCCCCTGGGGAAAGGAGAATGTGTCTCACTCTATCTGAGACTGGCAGTTTTTTTCTAACTGACAGTTGGAGAATAGAGAAACATATTTTAAGGCCTTAACAGCCTTATTGTTTAGTGATAAGCTTAGGCAGATAGTTAGTTAGATAGTGGGTAAATTATTAGATAGTCAGTATAGAGAAGTTTGGGCCTGGGCCCTTGAAGGCAGATAGATTTAGAGTTTTTAGAAAATTTTAGTTAGGATTGGGATCTTAAGTATAGTTGTAAGATATAAGATTACTCTTAACTTCCTCCTTTCTATTTCCTATCTGAACTTTCCTAAAAATAAACTAAGTTTTTGCATTTATCAAACAGCTCTCTTGCCTTTTGTTCAAACTCCTCCCAAAAATGTTAACCCTTCACAGCCATAAGTTTTTGATCTCAGTCGACTTTATCAGGTCAGGTACTGATCAGATTCTAGCCCTGGTTTAGCTTACTATTTGGTCTCAAGGTCTTCTTGATTCAATCAGGCCCACCCTAGTTTGTCCTGTCCTGGAGCTATACCCTTAATTTGGGGCAAAATGATCCCCAGAAGGCTCCCCTGGAGAACTGTGTCCCCACCCTGTACTGTGGATTATATCCTCAGCCCAGACTGGGACTCCTGACTTAGCTCTGGGCCCATGAGGATTGATCCCCTTCAGCCCAGATTGCCTTGGGCTAGGACTCCAGACTTCACAGGTTTGAAATTTCAAAAGGGGTTAGTTGACTTAGACCACTATTTACCCAGACAGGATTTCAGGGTCTGACTTAGCTTGAGATAAAGTTAGACCCTGTGAGAGCAGATGTGTGGATAAGTGGGGGGCGGGGTGGTTGCTCTTGGCTTCCTCCACACTCACTGCTATGCCCATGCTAGGTCCTTTCCATTTCAATTCAGTTCCCCAGATGTCCAGATGTTCTCTGCCTACCTTTTGGGTTTTTCTTTTTTTTTTTTTGAAGATTGTTTCTGTCTCTGTTGGTTCTTTCACTTCTGAATTCATCTTATAGCAACATTTTACTCTTGGTTGGAGAGGATTTTCATAATGAAACGGTAAGCTGCTGCCCTAGTTACTTATCCATTTTGGCTCCCTATTCTAAACTTAAATGCAAAATAGTATGAGTATTTGTATATCTATAAATGAGAATAATGATGAACTTTACCTGAAACTGCAGTTCTCAATTATGTACAGTTATGTACAGTTTAATTTTCTCCTAAAGGATGTGATGAATTAAACTTGTAACTTTCAAAGATGCCTCATTTGCCTATGCTTTTTTTCTACTTTTCTTCTCTTTGCAATGACTTTTCTCATTCTTTCTCTTCTTTCATTCTTCATTCATTCCTCATTTATCTCTCTATTTCTTTCTTTTTAAAAAAATTTATTTAGTGAATTTAGAACATTATTCCTTGGTTATAAGAATCATATTATTTCCCTCTCTTCCCTACTCCCAACCTTCCCATAGCCAATATGCAATTTCATTGGGTATTACATGTGTCCTTTATCAGAACCTATTTCCATGTTCTTGGTGTTTGCATTAGGATGTTCATTTAGAGTCTACCTCCCCAGTCATATCCCCTCCACTCATGTATTCAAGCAATTATTTTTCTTCTGTATTTGTACTCCCACAGTTTTTCCTCTGAATGTGAATACTGGTTTTTCTTGTAGATTCCTCCAAGTTGTTCAGGATCACTGCATTGCCAATAATGGAGAAATACATTACATTCAATTGTACCACAGTGTATCGGTCTCTGTGTACAATGTTCTCCTGGTTCTGCTCCTGTTGCTCTGCATCAATTCCTGGAAGTTGTTCCAGTTCCCATGGGATTCCTCCATTTTATTATTCCTTTGAGCAAAATAGTATTCCATCACCAACATATACCACAATTTGTTCAGCCATTCCCCAATTAAAGGGCATCCCCTCATTTTCCAATTTTTTGCCAATACAAAGAGAAAGGCTATGAATATTTTTGTACATGTCTTTTTCCTTATTATCTCTTTGTGGTACAAGCCCAGCAGTGCTATGGCTGCATCAAAGGACAGACAGTCTTTTCGCACCCCTTGGGCATAGTTCCAAATTGCCCTCCACAATGGATGGATCAATTCACAACTCTACCAGCAATGCATTAATGTCCTAATTGTGCCACATCCCCTCCAGCACTCATTACTTCCCTTTGCTGTCATGTTAGCCGATCTGCTAGGTATGAGGTGATACCTCAGAGTTGTTTTGATTTGCATTTCTCTGATTATAAGAGATTTAGAGCACTTTTCATGTGCTTATTAAAAGTTTTGATTTCTTTAACTGAAAATTGACTCTTCATGTCCTTTGCCAATTTATCAATTGGAGAATGACTTGATTTTTTGTACAATTGGTTTAACTCTTTATAAATTTAAGTATTTGGACCTTGTCAAAGGGTTTTTTTATGAAGATTGTTTCCCAATTTGTTGCTTCCATTCTAATTTTGGATGCATTCATTTTGTTTGTAAAAAAAAACTTTTTAATTTGATGTAATGAAAATTATTGATTTTACATTTTGAGATTTTTTTTCTAGCTCTTGCTTGGTTTTAAAATCTTTCCTTTTCCAAAAGATCTGACATTTTTACTATTCTGTGTTTGCCTAATTTGCTTATAGTTTCCTTCTTTATATTCAGGTCATTCACCCATTCTAAGTTTATCTTGGTATAGGGTGTGAGATGTTGATCCAAACCTAATCTCTCCCATACTATCTCCCAATTTTCCCAGCAGTTTTTATCAAATAGTGGGGTTTTGTCCCCAAAGAGGGGTCTTTGGGTTTATCATAGACTGTCTTGCTGAGGTCATTTACCCCAAGTCTATTCCACTGATCCTCCCTTCTGTCTCTGAACCAGTACCAGCTTGTTTTGATGATCACTGCTTTATAATATAGTTTGGGATCTGGGATGGCAAGTCCTCCTTCCATCATATTTTTTCATGATTTCCCTGGATATCCTTGATCTTTTGTTTTTCTAAATGAACTTTATGTCTATTTCTAATTCAATGAAAAAGTTTTTTGGCACTTCAATGGGTATGGCAGTAAATAAGTAAATTAATTTCGGTAGGATTGTCATTTTTATTATGTTAGCTTGTCCCACCCATGAGCAATCAATGTTTTTCCAATTGTTTAGATCTAGTTTTAATTGTGTGGAGAGTGTTTTGTAGTTGTGTTCATATAGTTCCTTTGTTTTTCTAGGCAGATAGATTCTTAAGTATTTTATATTGTCTAAGGTGATTTTAAATGGAATTTCTCTTTCTAATTCTTGATGCTGAGATATGTTGGAGATATATTGAAATGCTGATGACTTACGTGGGTTTATTTTGTACCCTACAACTTTGCCAAAGTTATTGATTATTTTGACTAGCTTTTTGGTTGAATCTCTAGGATTCTTTAAGTATACCATCATATCATCTGCAAAGAATGATAGCTTGGTCTCCTCATTGACAATTGTAATACCTTCAATTTCTTTTTCTTCTCTAATTGCTACTTCTAGTGTTTCTAGTACAATGTTAAAAAATAGAAGTGATAATGGGCATCCTTGTTTCACTCCTGATCTTATGGGAAAGGCTTCTAGTTTATCCATATTGCAGATGATGTTTGCTGATGGTTTCAGATATATACTGTTTATTATTTTTAGTAAGGATCCTTCTATAACTATACTTTCTAGTGTTTTCAATAGGAATGGGTGTGGTATTTTGTCAAAGACTTTTTCTGCATCTATTGAGATAATCATGTGATTTTTGTCATTTTCCTTCTTAATATGATCAATTATGTGGATGGTTTTCCTAATGTTGAACCATCCTGGCATTCCTGGTTTGAATCCTACCTGGTCAAAGTGAATAACCCTTGTGATGACTTGCAGTCTTTTTGCTAGAATCCTATTTAAGATTTTTGCATCTATATTCATTAAGGAGATTGATATATAGTTTTCTTTCTCTGGTTTTGACTTTCCTGGCTTTTGGGATCAGTACCATGTTTGTGTCATAAAAAGAATTTGGCTTATTCTGTCAAATAGTTTGTATAATATTGGGATTAGTTGTTCTTTGAATGTTTGATAGAATTCATTTGTGAATCCATCTGGACCTGGGGATTTTTCCTAAGGAGTTCTTTGATGGCTTGTTCAATTTCTTTTTCTGATATAGGGTTGTTTAGATAATTTATTTCTTCCTCTGTTAGTCTAGGCAATTTATATTTTTGTAAATATTCATCTATATCACCTAGATTGCCATATTTATTGCCATATAATTGGGCATAATAGTTTTTAATAATTGTCTTAATTTCCTCTTCATTAGAGGTGAGGTCTCCCTTTTCATCTTGGATAATGTCAATTTGGTTTTTTTCTTTCCTTTTTTTTTTAATTAGACTGACCAGTACTTTGTCTATTTTATTTATTTTTTCAAAGTACCAGCTTCTAGTCTTATTTATTAAATCAATAGTTCTTTAACTTTCAATTTTATTAATTCCTCCTCTGATTTTTAGGATCTCTAATTTAGTCTTCATCTGAGGATTTTTAATTTGTTCACTTTCTAGTTTTTTAATTTGCATGCCCAATTCATTGACCTCTGTCCTCCCTAATTTGTTAATATATGAACTAAAGGATATAAATTTCCTCAGGAGTACTGCTTTGGCTGTTCCCCATAGGTTTTGAAAGGATGTCTCATCATTGTCATTTTCTCCAATGAAGTTATTAATTGTTTTTATGATTTGTTCTTTAACTGGTTTTGGAGAATCATATTGTTTAATTCCCAATTAATTTTTGATTTACCTCTCCATGTACCCTTGCTAATTATTATTTTCATTGCATTGTGATCTGAGAAGTTTTCATTTTTTTATTTCTCCTCTTTTGCATTTGTTTGCAATGTTTTTATGCCCTAATACATGGTCAATTTTTGTGAATGTATCATATGCTGCTGAAAAGAAGGTGTATTCCTTTTTGTCCCTATTTATTTTTCTCCACATATCTACTAACTAATTTTTATAAGATTTCATTCAATTCTCTTACATCTTTCTTATTTATTTTTTGGTTTGATTTATCTGGTTCTGATAGAGGAAGGTTCATGTCTCCCACTAGTATAGTTTTTCTATCTATTTCATCCTTGAGCTCCATTAGTTTCTCCTTTAGAAATTTGGATGCTATGCCATTTGATGCATACATGTTGAGTATGAATATTTCCTTATTGTCTATACTGCCTTTAATCAGGATGTAATTACCTTCCCTATCTCTTTTAACTAGATTTATTTTTACTTTGGCTTTAGTCAGATATCATGATTGCAACTCCTGCCTTTTTTTTTTATCAATTGATGCCCAATAGATTTGGCTTCATCCTCTTTCTTTTACCCTATGTGTATCTACCCTCCTCGTGTGTGTTTCTTGTAGACAACATATGGTAGGGTTTTGGATTCTAATCCATTCTGCTATTTGATTGTGTTTTATGGGTGAGTTCATTCCATTCACATTCAGAGTTATGATTACTAGCTGTGTATTTCCCAGCATTTTGATTTCTACTCCTAGTTCTGCCCTTTCTTCTTTCACTATTTCCTTCTACACCAATGTTTGTTTTTAGTCAGTCCCCCAAGTACCCCCCTCTTATTTTACTTCCCTTTCTACCCACCTCCCTTCTTATTCCCCCCTTATTTTCCCTGCAGTCTTTTTAAACTACCCCTACCCTCTCCCTCCCTTGTATTACTTCCCTCCCAACTAGTCCTTTTGTTACCCTTCTATTTCCCTATAGGGCGCAAATCAATTCTCTGCCCCAATGTGTTTGATTCTTCTTCACTCTTTGAGTCAATTTCAATGCATGTAAGAATTGAGTGTTTCCTATCTCCAACCTATTTACCCTTCCAGTTTATTGATGTTCTCCAACCCTACGATGAGCTTCTTTGTGACATATAAATTTAACCCATTTTTTTCTTTTCCATTTCTCTTAGTATTAACCTCTTTTTTTAAATGTATACATCTATACAACCAGAGTTTTAGAGGTGAGATAACAATTTTTAAGAGTTACCAACATCCTCTTTTCTTATAGGGATACATATAATTTTAACTTACTGGGTCCCTTAAAAATCTTTGTTTTGTTTTGTTTTTCTTTTTTTCCCCTTTCTTAATTACCTTTTGATGATTCTCTTGGGTTTTGTGTTAGGGCATCAAATTTTCTCTTCAGGTCCGGTCTTTTCTTTACAAATGCTTGGAATTCTATTTTATAAAATGACCATATTTTCCCCTGGAAGAATATAGTCAGTTTCACTGGGTAGTTAATTCTTAGTTGTACACCTAGTTCCCTTGCTTTCCAGAATATCATATTCCATGCCTTTCGATCCTTCAGTGTAGATGCAGCCAAATCCTGTGTTATCCTCACTGTAGTTCCATGATATCTGAATGACTTCTTCTTAGTAGCTTGGAATGTTCTTTCTTTGGTCTGATAGTTATTGAATTTGTCTCTAACATTCCTGGGGTTGTCAGCTGGGGATTAAGTACAGGAGGTGATCTGTGGATTCTTTCAATCTCTACTTTTCCCTTTTGTTCTAGAATATTGGGGCAGATTTCTTGGATAATTTCCTGTAGGATGATGTCCAGTCTTTTTCTTTTGTCAAGGTCTTCTGGTAGACCAATGATTCTTAAGTTGTCTCCCCTGGAACTATTTTCTAAATCTTCTGTTTTGTGAATGTGATTTTTCATATTTTCCTCAAATTTTTCATTCTTTTGATTTTGTTTTATAGTTTCCTGCTGCCTTGTGAGGTCACTTGCTTCTAATTGTTGTCTTCTGGTTTTTAAAGACTGAATTTCATCCCTGGCTTTTTGGTCATCCTTCCCCTTTTGATCTTTCATCTCCTTTGCCTCATTTTCAAGCTGATTAATTTTGGCTTTCAAGACACTATTTTCTGTTTCCAGATGACTCATCTTGTTTTTTAAATCCTTTTCCCACTTCTCTTCAGTCGCTCTTAATTGTGTTTTGATTTGTATTTTGAGTTCTTCCAAAGCCTGTGTCCAATTCACTGGAGTTTCTATGTTTTTGATTGGTATTCCTTGATTCTCCTCTGTTATATTTGCTCTTTGTTCATTGCCTGGATAGAAGCTGTCAATTGTAATCTCTTTTTTTCTTTTCCTTTGTTTCCTCATATTTTACCCTTCTTTCCCCCCTGTAGTTGCCTGCACTCTTGGTCCTCTCATTATGTTTTGGATCTGTGGGTTTAGGCTTTTCTGTCAATCTTCACCCTTGGAGCTTAGCAAGGCTCTCAGAGAAGTCTGTGTGGGAGGGGTGTTGGAGCTTGAGCTTCCATGCCCTCTGAAGGCTTGATAAGATTAAGCCCAGTAGAGTTGAACTTGCAGAGCTGGATGTGCCCGGAGGCCAAAACCTCGAGAGAGGGGTGTTATGGAAAATGTAGGTTGTGACTAGGCTGCCTGCTCTGCACTTCTACAACTGCTTCCCCATCACCTGGATTCAGAGCCCTGAGCCTCGCACAGCTTTTTCCATAAGGTACGGCCTCCAGACTAATGCCCTTGCCTGCCTAGAGATTAGACTCAATACTGTAGGTGGGGGAGGGGTCCTGGGACCTTCTCGCAAATTCAGGTTTTTGGGGGGTGTACCTTTTAAGTTGAGTCTAGCAGGAGGGTTCCTTGGCTCTGTTCTGTTGTTAGGTTTGGTTTTCAGTTCCCTAGGAGCATTTGGTTCTTAATCAGTAAGGAAGGATTTTCAGAGTTATGAACTTTCAGTGCCTCTATGCTGCCATCTTGACTCCGCCCCATTCTTTCTTTCTCCTTTATTCCTTTTCTTTCTTTTGTTCTTCCTTCCTTCTTTCTAATTCCTTCCATCTTTCTTCTTTTTCCTTCTTCCTTTTTTCTTCCTTTGTGTTCCTTCCATCTTCCTTTCTTCTTTCTTATTTTGTTCCTTTTCCTATTCCCCTTTGTCCTAAGAACAATCTCTTGGAGGGGGAAGTAAAATTCTTTCAGTCATTAAAAAATCAGACCTATACAGTGGAAGATGCTGATGTCTTCTCAGTTATCTTTGCTATACTGTGGGAAAGAAATGGTTAAAGAACCATTCTTAGTCTTTTCAAGTCTTGTATTTTCTCCCTCTTTGAAATAATTTGCCCATAAATGAGTGTTTTTGAAATGTCTCACCTACTAAAGAGATTCTTTGTGTACTCTTAGCATCTCAATTGTCATGAAAATCAAATAAGATATGCAAATATACACATATACATAAAGTGCTTTGTAAATATTAAAGTGCTATATAAGTACTTTCTATTATTATCATTATTGTTTTATTCTATGTAATGGGTACACTAGAGACAACACTGTTCATATTTTTTCTTTCCATATAAGGTAGGTTACTTGAAGGCCTGAATTTTCAATTTTTTGTTTCCATCATACTTGCTTTATTGCAAGTATTTAAAAATAGTAAATATTTAATAAATGCTTGATTGACCGACTGAATAATTATTCTTGGTTAGGTTCAGCTACTTATCCTAACCTCACTTCCTAAGAGTAATCATTACTTCCTTACATAATGCCTGGTATATAAGTATAAATCATTCACTTCGGAATGTCTGGTCAAACTTTTCATAGATGTTATACATCTCACCTTCAGCAATGAACATGAGGGACTAAATTGTGATTGTTTCCTTGATCATCTATTTAGTTAGTCTCTTAACTACAAGACTAAATAAGGAAATATCATATGAAAAAGTATCTTGAGATTGAAGAAGAAACCAATCTCAAACCCACCCCAACACTACCAATTCTTCTGTTGACTCTTCTGTTGAGAACCTACACACCATTCTTCTGTTTAGCTGCAGATTTTAAATTTCCTCAGATTTGAATTATATATAGATTGAAATATGAGTTTTGCCATGAGTCTTGGTAATATGTCATTTCATTCTTTACCAAACAGAGACTTTTATATTGAAAGATTTGTTGCTGTGGTTTAGTCTTTTAGTTGCATTTGATTTTTTGTGCCACCATGGACCATATTTTCCACAGGTTTTTCTTAGCAAAAATACTAGAGTGGTTTGCCATTTCCTTCTCCATGGTTTAAGGCAGATAGAGATTAAGTGACTTGCTCAGGGTCACATATCTAGTAAGTGTCTGAGGTTGGATCTGAACTCAGGTTTTCCCCAACTCAAGGTCCAGTGCTCTATCCAATGGATTACCTAACTTGTCTCCATATTGAGTACTACTAGACAAATTAACATTCACATGGTCTAAAATTGAGTGATTCTTATGAAATCTATCATTGATTCTGTTTTCCTAAGCACAAGTATATGTGGGATGATGTTGGTGGTATTTTTCTAATCACTTTATGGATTTAATGGCTAAAGAGTTGGTTAATCTTCAAGCCATAAGCATCTCTGCCTAATTTTTTTCTTTAGATCTTCAGACTCTTTATATCACAGATAATAAGTCTGCCTTTGTGTTGGCATTTAAAGCTTCTCCAATTTGGGTAAGACTTTCTAGAATTTATCCTTCCCTTGTAAAATCTTTGAGAATCTAGTGTCACTAGCATATCACATGGTGGGATAAACATGGGATTTCAGAGGGGGAATGAGCCTAGTGATATATTATTACAGGTACATCTCCATCCACATCTGCACATATTCACAAATTAAAATATGCTCTGTATATTCCTTTGGGTTTTCACAATTGTATAGAGGAGTTTAATTAACCATTCATGGCATTGAGAAATGGAATTCAGCAGGGCAGTATTTTTTTGCCTGGTACTCCTTCCATCCCCTTACACCTTCAATAATTCTCAAGTGTTTTCAATTAGAGGTTGATAAGGTTAGAGTTATCAAGTCCAACTGCCTCATTTTAGTCACCATCTACTCCCTCCATAAAACCACCATTTTCTTAGTCTTTTGCTCTTAGCTAACCAATGAAGTCCTTCAAGAAGCTAATTCATACTAAAGTATCTATGAGAGCACAGTGGGAATGTGTTAGATTGGGGAGCTATGTTTCAAATTCTAAATCTGCCAATTTCTAGTTGTGTTACTGAGGCATTAGATGAAGTTTGTTTTTCAAGATGATCAGGAAAAAAGGAAAAGAACTATATGTTCTAAATATTTATAACAGCTCTCTTTGTGGTAGCAAAGAACTGGAAATTGAGTAAATACTCATCAATTGGAAAATGGTTGAACAAATTGTGGCATATGATGATGACTGAATTCTATTGGACCATAAGAAATGACAAGCAGGTTAATTTTTTTTTTTATAAAACATGGAAAATGGCAGCTAGGTGACTCAATAGACTGGAAACCAGGCTGAGAGATTGGAAGTCTTGGGTTCAAATCTAGCATCATACAGATACTTCCTAGTTGTGTGACACTAGACAAGTCATTTAATCCCCATTGCCAGCCCTTATCAGTTTTCTGCCTCAGAATGGTACATATTATTAATTCTAAGATGAAATGTAAGGGTTAAAAAATAAAGGAAAGTACTCCATTAAATTATAAAAAGTGAATGAGTAGAACCAAGAGAACATTATATGTAGCAATGGAAATATTTTTTTGAGAAAGAAATGGTAAGAAACTTTTGCATTACTAGCAATGTCTTTTAACAATTTATCTGGCCTTTCTCCCCAGATTACATATTTATTAATTATATTACCATTTTTAATATTTTTTGACATTTTACCATCCATGTCCTCTCACTCCTTCCCACTCATCCTGAAGAAGGCAGATAATTTTATATAGGTTGTATATATTATCATATAATAAATATTTTCCTGTTTATCATGTTGTGAAATAAGATATATTGCTTACACTGGAGAAAAATTCATGGAGAAATAAAGTGAAGAATGGTATGTTTAAAATCTGCATTCACACTCTTGTTCCTTCTATGATGGTGGATATTCTTTTTTCATCATGAGTCACTTGGAGTTGTCTTGGATCCTTGCCTTTTTGATAATAGTTGTCATTCACAGTTCATCATATATTATTATTACTGAGTACAATATTCTCCTAGTTCTGTACAGAATAACTTGTGTACATCTACCTTCAGAGAAAGAATTGATAAATGGAAAAAAGTAAGGCATAGTTATATATATATATATATATATATATATGTGTGTGTGTGTGTGTGTGTGTGTGTGTGTGTGTGTGTGTATTTGCAAATAATATCTTCTCTAGTGTGGGGTGGGGAGGAGCTACTTGGAAATTTTAATGCAACAAAAACATAAATTTACATTTTTCAGGATAATCTCTAGATTTCTATATCAAATGATTACTTACAATGATTCATTATGCAGAATTAATGTATCTGTAAAACACAGCATTTTTTTTTACATTGAACAAGTGCTATGATTAGTGTCCTTACCTTGCAATTTTAACTCTCCATTGAAAATTGGCACCAGCATTGTATATGTTAATTTTTTTCTTTTTCTTAATTCATTTCTTTTTTATTAATAGAACTTATTTCCAGGTATCTCAACTCCTCCATACCCTCCCTACATCATAGAAGGCACCATCCAGAAAACATATATGTGTATATAGTTTATGTCTTTCATGTTTCAATTTTTTCAGTTCATTCTCTGTAACTTTAACTTTATGCAAGTTTAACAACTTTAACAAGTATTCAAGTATTAAATCAGTAGCTATATATAATCTTCTCTTGGTTTTACACATTTCACTCTTTATTATCTCATTTAGTTCTTTTCATGTTTTAAAAAAATTGATTTGCTCATTGTTTCTCTTGGGGCAGTAGTATTCCATCACAATCTTATACCAAAATTTGTTTAGCTATTCCCCAATTGATGGGAATCCCCTCAATTTACAGTTCTTTGCAACCACAAAGAAGACAGCTATAAGTATTTTGGAAGATATAGGTTTCTTTTCCTTTTCCCTGATCTCTTTGGGAAATAGACCTATGTCTAAGGGTACACATGGTTTTATAGCACTCTGAATGTAATTCCAAATTGCTCTCCAAAATGGTTGGATCAGTTCATAGTTTCACCAATAGTGTATTAGTGTTCCAACTTTTCCACTTCCCCACCAATATTTGCCATTTTAGCCCATCTGATGTGTTGAAAGTAATATTTCAGAATCGTTTTGGTTTGAATTTCCCTAATCAGTAGTGATTTAGAGCATTTTTTTTCATATACCTACATGTGATTTCTTCATTCAAAAAATGTCTATTCATGCAATTTTCCCATTTATCAGTTGGGAGATGGCTCTTATTCCCATAAATTTGACTAAGTTCTCTCTATGTTTTGGATATGAGACCTCTCCTCAAAAGACTATGAAAAAATTTCCCCAATTTTCTGCTTTCCTTCTAATATTGACATTTGTTTTATTTGTGCAAAAACTTTTCCATTTAATGTATTCAAAATTATCCATTTTATATCTCACAATGCACTCCTTTTCTTGTTCATTCACAAATTCCTCTCCTATTGATAGGTAATGTTCTTTTTTTAATTTGCTAATTATATCTTCTTTTTATGTCTAGATCTTGTATCCATTTTTATCTTATTTTAGTGAATGGTGTAAGATATTGGTCTATACCTAGTTTCTACTAAACTAATTTCCAATTGTTCCAGAAATTTTTACCAAGTAGTGACTTATCATAATCAGTCTAGATCTATACTTTTGTCAAATGCAAAGTTACTATTCTCTTTTATTACTGTTTGGGGTATATCTGTTCTGTTCCAATGATCTATCTCACCAATTTCTTAGATAATTTTTATAATTACAGCTTTATAATACAGTTTAAAATCCAGTACTGCTATATCTCCTTCCGTTACATGTTTCCCTGAATTCTTTTGATACCCTTGATCCTTTGTTCTTCTAAATCAATTTGATTATTATTGTTATATTTGAATAAGATAATTTTGGGTAATTTGAGTGGGAAGGAATTTAATAAGTAGATTAGTAGGATTGTCATTGCAATTATATTGCCTCTGCCCATCCATGTACAATTAATAACTCTAATCACTTAGACTGATTTTTTGTATAAAAAATGTTTTATAATTATGTTCATGTAGTTCCTTGGTTTGTTTTGGCAGCTATACTCCCAGGCATTTTATTCTATATGTAATTATTTTAAATGGCATATCTATCTTTTCTTACAAGACTTTATTAGTAATATATAAAATGCTGATAATTTTTGTGGGTTTATTTTGTTAACTGCTACTTTACTAAAATTATTGATATTTTCAACTGACATTTTAGTTGAATCTTTAGGATTTTCCACCAATGCCATCATAACATGCAAAATGAGAAAGTTTTATTACTTCTTTGCCCATTCTGATTCCTCTAATTTCTATTGATATTGCTGCCATTTCTAATACTACATTAAATGATATTGTGATAATGGGCATCCTTATTTCATTCTTAATCTTATTTGAGAAAGCATGGAGCTTATCTCCATTACAAATAATACTTGCTGATGGTTTTAGGTAGAAGTTTCATATCATTTTAAGGAAAGCTCTATGCCTTTCCTTTCTGGTGTTATTAATAGTTATGAGTATTGTATTTTATCAAAGACTTTTTCAGCATATACTTATATAGTCATATGATTTTTATTACTTTTATTTTTAATATAATCAATAGTTTTTCTTCCTTGCATTCCTTATATAAATCCTGTTGTCACAATGTTTAATCTTTGTAATGTGTTTCTGTAGTCTCCAGCTTCTAGATCATTTAGGACTTTTGCATCTATTCATTAATGACATTGTTGTATAATTTTCTTTCCCTATTTTTGCTCTTCCTGGTTTGGTTATCAAAAACATATTTGTTTCATTAAAGAAGTTTGGCAAAACTCCTTTTTATTATTTGAAATAATTTTTTTAATATTGGAATCCATTGATCTTTAAATTTTTTATAAAAGTCTCTTGCAAATCCATCTGGTTCTGCTGTCTTTTTTTTTTTGGAAGTTCATTTATGGCCTATTCAATTTCTTTTCCTAAAATAGACTTATCTAGATATTATATTTTCTCCTCCAATAGCTTAGGCAGTTTGTTTTTTATAAGTATTTTTCCATTTCACTTACATTATTAAAATTTTCTGGCATACAATTAAGCAAAATAACTCATAATAATTGATTTAATTTTATCTTCAGTGTTGGTATATTCAACCTTTTCATCTTTAGTACTAATTATTTGGCTTTCTTCTTTTAAAAAATCATGTTAATTAACGGTTCTCTTTTGTTGATTTTTCATAAAACCACCTCCTAGATTTATCTATTGATTCAATGGTTTTCTTACATTCACTTTTGATGATCTCACATTTAATTTTAGGATTTCTAATTTCTAATTAGTTGGCGATTTTTAATTTATTCTTTTTCTAGTTTTTAAAATTTATACTACTGATTTATTGATCTCTTTCCCTATCTTATTAATATAAGCATTTGGAGATATAAAGTTTCCTCTAATTACTGCCTTTGCCATATCCCATACGAAAAAATAAATTTAAAGAAGTGATGATGGGGAAGCTAGGTTGCTCAGTGGATTGAGAGTCAGGCCTAGAGACATGAGGTTCTGGGTTCAAATCTGGTTTCAGACACTTCCTAGCTGTGTGATCCTGGGCAAGTCACTTAATCCCCATTGCCTAGCCCTTACCATTCTTCTGCCTTAGAACCAATGCACAGTATTGATTCTAAGATGGAAGGGAAAGGTCTGATGATTCTTAGGAAGAGAAAATTGGGGAGGGTCATTGGACCTAAGCATGTACATTCAATCATTACATTTATTGAGCTTTTACTATGAATAGACCAGCAATTATTCTGGGCCTCTACTTTCTCCTCTGTAAAATATGAAAGTTGAATTTGATGACCCCTAAAGTCTACTCCACCTCTAAATCTATCACACTATGATCCACAACATTTGGAAATTATTGATGATGGGGTTACATTCACCATTTGATGGAGGAATATTATATATCTTTGGTAGGATGTTGCTGAACAAGGAGGTTACAGATTGGGAAACAAAGGGATTTTAAGGCACTTTATGTATACAACTTAATCTGCTCAGGTAAAATTAAATTCATGATGTTTGAAAATAAAATTTAAAGGGATAGTCAATATGACATAGTAGATAAGACACGGTACTTGAAGTAGGGAGATCGTGGATTCAAGTCTTGCCTTGCCATGTACTAGTTGCATGATTAAAAAAATATTATTTAACTTCCCAGTGCTCTAAACTAGTCTCTGAGACCATAAGATAATAGCTAACATTTATATGGAATATTAAATTCTGCCAAGTGCTCTCAATGGATTTCCATAAGCCTCTCAGGTAGGTGCTATCATTATCTTTATTTTGTAGAAGAAAAAAAACTGAGGAAAAAAGAGTTGAGCGACTTACTCAAGATAATATGACTGTCTAAAGTAGGACTCAAATACAGTTCTTCCTGCTTACTCTCAACCACCTAGTTGCCTCAGTTACTATTTACCTATTTGTACCAGGGAGTAATTTCCACTACTTCCTCCAATGAAATCCAGGATTCAGTTCAGAAAAGAAAGTATTAGAAGGAAAAGAATCAAGTCAAAAAGTAGAATGATTTATTTTAAGCTTTTTTTAAATCTTGTCTAAGTCTTGTACCATTCTGATAAGCTCAACAAAATTCATGTGAAAATCTTCAAAGGTTCAGCACTGTCTGAAACCTGGGTTTACTTTGATGGACTTAATCATAGAGCCAGCAGTAATTGGAGGACTGGCTCTAAGGAAAGTTAGCATTCAGCAAAAGTGGCATGTCTGACAATTTCATTAGCAGCATTGACATTAAGCAATACTGACAAAGGCTTACCATTAAAAATGGAGGAAGGAAAAAATCATGATTTTAGTACATTTTAATCAAACTCAACTGGTCGTCTCTCTCAGATTAGACCTTGCTGTTTCTGATGATGCTTTATTCTGATCATTCCTCTTGCAAATACTGCTGGGAAAATATTGTGGCTGTGGGTAGCCATCTCAGCAGTGACAGAGGGAGGCTTGTGAAGCAACACT
Organism: Monodelphis domestica; assembly: GCF_027887165.1. NCBI lineage: Eukaryota > Metazoa > Chordata > Mammalia > Didelphimorphia > Didelphidae > Monodelphis > Monodelphis domestica. Next base: position 82,194,814 of record NC_077231.1, read on the forward strand.
GAATTTTCCTTCCTGATAGATTTCTCTGTGAGAGCCCTCTCAGTGGCCTGTGACCTGCCACTCATAGTGTCTGGGAAAGAAGAGTTAACTTTCATCTAGGGAAAGCTCACAGCCAGGAGAAGACTGTTTTAATGCTGTGTTTATTACTTTCCTCTGGCAGCAGAAGACTTCAGATATTTTCTGGTAGATGAAATGCCTTTGTTCTTTTTGGAGAAGGAATCTGGAGCAGATAATTAATTTCACTTCCCTCAATTAACCCAAGAAAGTCCATATGGGGAAATGCAGCAGGAAAGAGATGTCAGAAGGAAGGGGTGGGATGAGAAGAAGAGACAGAGAGACACAGTCCAAGACAGAGAAAAGGACAAAGATAGACAAGTGGAGAAAGAGGGTTGGGCAGAGTAAAAGAGAGACAGAAAGGACAGATATATGATACAGACATAGATAAAATGACAGGCAACAAACAATGTAAAGAATATTGACATGTATAACCTATATCAAAATTGTTTGCCTTCCCAATGAAAGAGGAGGGCAGGGAAAGAGAAAAGAGAAAGGAAACTTGGAACTCAACTTTTTAAAAAGAATGTCAAAAATTATTTTTTACATGTAATTGAAATTTTTTTTTCTTTTAGATTTTTCAGTGTGGGTTTGAGGCGAAGGATCTGGGTTTGAATTCTGGTCAAATCTATATATAACCTTGGGTAAATTATTTTAATCAATTCATCAACCAACCAATCAGCTGGCATTTATTAAATACTTAATATGCATCAGACATTATGTTAAAGCCTGAGGATACAAAGAAAGACAAAAATGACCTTTGGTAGCATCTGTAAAATAAAATTATTTGGACTTGACTTTTAAAAGTAACTCTAAATCCATGATCCTATGATTATTCATGGTGTCACGGTTTAATCAGGAAACAGAACTTGTTAAACAACAAAAAATATACAATGAATTTGATTTTAGTTTTTTTTCTTCAAAACATTCCTTCTTGAAGTGGCTAGGATACAAATCTTTTAATATTTATTAAAGGATTTCTCTACTTTTCCCTATATACTACTTTTTATAGCTAACAGGATCATAGATTTGGGACTAGAAGGGACTTTAGTGTGTCATTTAGTTCACTCTTATCATTTTATATGCAGAGAAACTAAGACTTTAAGCACCTGCCTCATTTGCCCAAAGATACACAGGTAATAAGTGAGCGAGGCAGAATTTGAATCCAAACACTGAGATTGCAAATCCAGCACTCCTCTCATAAAAGAAGTCCAAATTTGGGATGATCAATTCTCTTTTGCAAAGACATTGGCCACATGGTTCCTTTGTCTTGATCCTCTTTTTTGAAAGATTTTTTAAATATATGAAACATTAAAGTAGAACTTAGAAAGATGACATGGCTAGAAAGCCAGTTTTAACATTAGGAAGACTTCAGTATAAGTTCTGTCTCGAATATATACTATATGCATGACCTTAAGCAAGTCCTTTGTTCTGCCCATGTCTCAGATAACTCTTCTGTTATAGGCAAGTTGTGCACTGGCTTGATAAAGAGAATTCTACCAAAAGGAACCTGTGATGATAAAATATCAGATCCAGATTATACTCTGCTACTCCAATTAAAAAAGAAAGAAAGGCATAATTTGTCAAAACTATTTTTCATTGATGAAAATTCTATAAGGAAATATTGATTTTAGGCACCCCTTCAAGTCCTCCATACATTTGAGTTTTTCAGAGCAGCAGTAACCTTTGACATGGAAAGCTCTGCCATCTGCCTCAATTGGATCCTGGAACCAAGATGAGTGGTAATGAATCTAATTTGAAAACAGAGAAATCTCCCTGTTAATTTCAAATAAGCTGCCTGTTAATTTCAAAAAACATTATATTGTAATAATGTCCAACCCCCTCTAATCCCACTATTTTGTTTCACTTGCATCAGCTTTGGGGAGATGAATATGTTATCTTAGACTCTTCCTTTCAAGAAAAAAACAGCATTTTCTTCTGTTAATATATATATATGCATACATATGAAATGTATATTTTGTGTTCAAATATAATACACATGGAGAAAATGTCTGAGTGAAATCTCTTTCTGCCTTTGTGCTTTTTTCCCCTTGCCCTCTGAACAGTTCCCAGAGGACCCACACTAAGCTTCTCTTCATTAGAACCCAGATTTCAATTTAAATTTTAATTAGAATAGATGACTAGAATACTTACCATTCTCTGTAGTTTCTACATGCAGCTAATAAGCAGCTAGAAGTATGCCCCATGTTTTCATAAAAAGATTAGGACTCTATTCCACCAAGATTTACAGCCAGCAGTAAAATTATTTTATATCCTGCCATCCCATTACTTTTGTAGATGAGTCCCTTTTGGAAGAGAGATTTCTTTCCTTCTGATGACAGGCAAATCTAGAACTTTACATTTAAGTACACATATATGCACACACTTAGACCCTGAACAATTAACCTTCAATCCTTCTGGGTTGTGACTTATTAATGAACATTTCACAGCCCCCATACATCTTATTTCTCTCATTACAGTTCATAAGATAATTTAAAATATTGGATATTAAGCAGTAAATATAACCTGTCAACATTTTTTCCAAAAAAATGAGCCTAGTTCCATTTTTAAAAATTGAATAAGTGGAAGTTGTGTGTGATGAGGGCCACGGGAGGGAGGAGGGATGGAGAAACTTAGAGCTGTAACTAGGAGTTGTGATACCATAGGCACAAAGTAACAATTATGTGCCCTTAAACCAACTATGTAATTTGTGATATGAAAAGAATCCAGGAAATAATTAAGGTCCAGGCAAGTGGAACAGGATAGGGAATAAGTTTTATAGGGCAAAGTGTCCTAAACTTTTTTTGCATCAAAGATCCCTGTGGCATTCTGGCAAAGTCTATATTCTCCCTTCTAAAAAAATGTCTTTAAATACATTTTAAAAATTCATTGAGTTGCAAATGAAATAGATTATATTGGAATAGATTTAGATAATAGATAGGTAATTCAGACCTTAATGGGCAGCTAGGTTGCACAGTGGATAGAGCACTGACCCTGGAATCAAAAAGACCCAAGTTTACATCTGACCTTAGACACTTAGCAGTGTGAACTTGGGCAGCTCACTTAACCCTGTTTGCCTCAGTTTCCTCATCAGTCAAATGAGCTTGAGAAGGAAACAGCAAACCATTCCAGTATCTTTGCTGAGAAAACTCCAAATGGGATCCTGAAGAGATAGTTATGACTGAAAAACAACTGAATATGTGCCAGTAATTGAGGAAAGAGAGTCAATTTCAGAGTTAGAAAGATTTTAATTCAAGCCCTAACTATCCCTGGCACATGCAGTTTTTTGTGTACCTAGATAAATCACTTAACCTCTCCATGTGTCAGTCAGCTCTCTAAGACTAAAACTGCAAAGAAGGTTCCTATCTGCAATAAAAAAGGGAATTTCTTTCCTGGAAGTTTTCTACGCCAGTAAAATCATAGGTTTGATTTCCTTTTTAAAGTACCGAGCACTGTTCTATGTCTGTATTTATCTGTGTCAGTATCTGTCTGTGTCTCTCTATGTGTGTGTGTGTTTCTCTCTCTCTCTCTCTCTCTCTCTCTCTCTCTCTCTCTCTCTCTCTCTCTCTCTCTCTCTCTCTCTTATGTTTTGCCACTAGGAAACAAAACACACATAGATAAGCAAATTAAAAAAAAGAATTATAAAGTAATATGGAAGATGAAAAGAGGGAGGGAACAAGCATTTATTAATCACTTATTATAAATCAGGCCATGCTCCTTACAAGTATTATCTCACTTGATCTCAAAACAATCCTAGGAGGTAGTTATAGTTGAGGAAACTGAGGCAGGTTAAGTCCAGGATCACATACTTATAGTGTCTAAGACCACATTTGAACTCAGATCTTCCTGACTTCAAAACCAGACCTCTCCACTTTGGGTTGCCTCTAGTAAAGAGAGCATTCCAGGCATAGAGGATGGCCAGTAGAGCAGAAATATTTCTTTAAAATATTTGTTTTGGGGGTCAGCTGGGTGGCTCAGTAGATTGAGAGACAGGCCTAGAGATGGGAAGTCCTGGGTTCAAATTTGACCTCATATACTTCCCAGATAAGTGACCCTGGGCAAGTCACTTGACCCCCATTGCCTAACCCTTACCACTCTTCTGCCTTGGAATCAATGTACACTATTGATTCCAAGACAGAAGTTAAGGGTTTAAAAAAAATAAAAAGTAAAATTTTGTTTTTCAGCTCTTTCTCCAGTGGAACCAGAGGCTACTTCTTACACTGTTTTTCAGAGCATTCATTTCCACCAATTAAAGTGAAATTATCTAATTTTGTATCCTGAATTGTGTACTGGTTAATGGTTTGGTTATAATTAATTGTTTTGATTGTATGAAAATTTGCTTCACTTTATATATGGGGTCTTTGAACTAACTGGGGAATCCATTAACCATTACTTTCCATCTATCTAAACAATATCTCACTTATGACCAAATTGTTCCTCCATTAATATTTTCACATTGCACATGAACCTCTGAGGTAGTCTTATGACCCTTTGAAAATGAAAATTTAAAGGGAAGATAGCAGAGTAAGGCATGAAACTTTCTCGTCCTCTTAGTACTCCCCACAAACAACCAAAAATAACTTTACAGAATCAAAGCCAAAAGCAGCAAAAACAGACAGAAGTTGGAAGTAAAGTTAAACAACCAGGGAGGAAGGTTTCTGGTTTTTCTGGCTTCAGTCCCATAACTATAGGCCCTGGAAGCAGGAACAGAGTGAACAGGGTAGAACCAACAAGGTAACCCCTGAGGGCAGGATTGTCAATCTCACCTTGTTTACTGAGCCCTGAGTCTGCATTCTTAAGGTCCTGAGGGTAGGAGCTTGGGCTTTGTTATTAGTCAAGGAGGTACTTGAGAGGCCCAGGGAAAATGGAAAAGAAACCTGCTCTCATCTGGGCTGCAGCAGTAGAAGAACAGGAATTCATGAAGTAATAATAATTAGATCGGAAAAATGAGCAAACAACAAAAAAGTACCTAACTCTAAAGACTTTTTATGGAGATGAAGAGAAAGGTGCAGACATAGAAAGGAGCAGTGAAAGCAAAGGAAAAACACCCAAAAACAACCAAAGAAAAATATGAAATGGACACAGAGTCTGGAAAAGCCCAAAAAAGACTTCAAAAAACAATTAAGAGAGGCAGAGAAAAAGTGGGTGAGAGAAATGAAAGTGATGCAAGAAGAAATGGGCCAATTGAAAAAGGGGAACCAAAAACTGGCAGAGGAAAATCATGTCTTAAAAAATCAGAACTGACCATGTAGAAACTAATGATTTTATAAGAATTAGAACTAGACAAGAAGTTAATGATTTCCTAATACAAGAAATCTAGAGAGCCCACACATAAGTGCATGTTAGTAGTAGATATCTGCCTGAGAAGACAACAAAATTCAAACATAATTTCTGTTGGGACAACAATGGTTTAAAGAGCACCAATATTCTAAAAGGTCTTATTTTAATAGTTATCCTACTATGAAGGCAATCCTGCATTCCTGAAGGGTTGTGGCATTGGAGCAATTGTTCCACTGGGTATGACCAAGCTGGAAAGACTTGGTTCTAGAAAGAGTATGGTCCTGACAATAGATTGTGGTTGCTGCTTTAGGACCAATCTACCTAAATATGGTCCTGGTAATGTATGTTAACTGAGATGCGTTAAAGTGATTGAATTAAATGTTGATAGGAACATGGAGAAACAGGCCTAATATTACATTCCTAAAGCAGCTGTGGATTGTTTAATTTTTAAAAACAAGATGGAAATATACATTATGAGCTCTAAATTAGCTCATGCTAATTGACCTAGGGATCCCATTACTAGGATTAGCCCCTAAGGATGTTATTGATATGGTAAAAAGCTGTATGTGTATAAAAATATTCATGGAAGCTTTGTAATGACAGAATAACTAGAAATAACACAAATACAACAAATGGGAGAAATGGCTGAATAGATTGTGATATATGAATGCAATTATTTTATTATATTATTAGATATTACAAACATTGGAAATATAAAGAAAATAAGGAAAACATAGGAAGAGATGAAGAGAATAAGAATAACACATCCTGTGATTATATAAAAAAATAATAGCCACAAAATCTAGAGAAAAAGGATCTAAATAAAATAAATCCAAAGGCAATGGAAAAATGGAAGATGTTTATACTAGCACTCATATATAATTTATATAGCTTTAAATACATTGTAAACAATGTGTTTGTAGTTTTGTTTTTTGTAGTTTGTATATAACTTTTTTTGCACTTGTTTAGTTTAATGATTTTTATTGGTGTTAGTTGTTATTAAATATATAATAAAAATTAAAAAATTTAAAAATACTTTTAAATTCATGAAATAAGATTTATAAGAGGTCATTCCTGATTTCCACAGTGGTTAGTAACCCTCAATCCCAGCCCATAAATCACACATTTTTATATAGCCTATAGGCTATATAAAAATGTGTGATTTCTGGGCTGGGCTGGGCTGGGATATATATATATATAGAAATATATATATAGATATATAGATATATAGATATATAGATATATAGATATATATAAATTTGTATTATTCACAGAAACATGTAAATTCTTTGAAAACAGGAATTATTTCATGTTCAGTAGGAAGCACATAGTTGGGGCTTAACAATTTCTAATTGATTGGCTCATTTGTCCAGTTATGACATTCTATGAACTTTGTTCAATATAGGAGCAAACATCTTAAGCATTAATGTTAGCCAAAAAAATGAATGAACTACTTTCTGAGATTCTGAGCTCCACAGCACCAGAGATATTGGAGTAATCTCAATTCAGGAATAATCCCTCCTACAAGAAGTCTTTCCTTACCTCCTTCATTGTTATTGTTCTGGCTCTGGCTCTGGCTTTCTGTCTCTCTGTATCCCTTTCTCTGTCTCTTTCTCTCTCTCTTTTTCCTCTCTCTGACTTTCCTCTATTTCTCTGGCTTTCTCTCTGTGTCTGACTCTTAGCCCTTTCTCTATTTCTGCCTTATTTCTATCTCTGTATTTCAGACTCCATCTTGCTGTTCCTTTGTTTGTCTTTACCTTTCTGTCTCTGTCTCTCTGTCTCTGTGTTTTTCTCTGTCTCCCTGTCTCTCTGCCTCTGTCATTTCTCTTTCTATTTCTCTCTTTCTCTCTCTCTGTGTCTCTCCATCTCTATCTCTCTGTCCTCTCCTTTCTGTCTCTCTGTTTCTGTCTCACTGTCTCTCTGTGTATAACTCCATCTGTTTTCTGGTCTCTGTCTCAATCCCTCCAAATTATAATGTATTTTTCTTCTAGGAGAATGTAAACTCTTTGGAGTTTACATTTGGAGTTAACTCCAAATGTTGGAGTTTGGAGTGCAGAAGCATGTCTGGGGTTTTGGTTTTGTGTTCCCATTGCCTAGTCAAGTACCTTGCTCATTGGAGATATTTAAGAAATGTCTATTGAGCTGAATTAAATTAAAAAGAAGAGGGTAAGAGTGAGATGTCTATTTGATGGGTATATTATAGAGGGGATTAATTCAAACATTTGCCAAAGGGTTGGACTAGATGACTAGCATGGTCCTTTACTACTCTAAGATTTTATTATTCTGTGATTTCATGGCCTTAAAGATAATTAAATCCAAGCTGCTCTTTTTAAAGATGAGAATCCTAAAGCTATGGGAGGTTAAGTGATTTTCCCAGGGTCACCCAGGCAGTTAATGTCAAAGCCAGAATTAGAATCCAGGTCTCCTGATACTTAGCTAGGGGATCTTTCCACTATAGTAGTGTTGCTTCCTATATGAAGCTTTGTTGAATGTATTTTCCTTTTCCCTTGTTCAATCATCACAGAGCAGGAGAATACAATGGGAAAATGACTTTAATATAACTAGGATCCAAGTCTCAACTGATTCAAACCAGCTAAATGACTATTCATAGTTAAACTTTCATTGTCCCAGGTTAACTAGCCAAGGCTATATATTGACAAGAATTTATTAAGCAGTTTTCATGTGCCAGGCACATTCCCAGTGCTAAACATTGGGAATAGAAATACAAGCAAAAATAAAGAAAGACAGTCCCAGCCTTCAAGGAGTTTATGTTCTAATGAAGGAAGACAAAACATAAAAGAGAGCTGAAAAGGGAAAGAGGGAAGGTATCCACCAGTTTAAAGACATGGTAGAGAAAGTGGGCAGCCAGGGGGAGCAGTGGATAGAGTTCCAGGCCCAGAAGGAGGGAGACCTAGGTTCAAATACAGCCTTAGACACTTACTAGCTGTGTGACTCTGGGCAAACACTTGTTTGCCTCCATTTCCTCATCTGTAAAATGAGCTGGAGAAGTAAATGGCAAACCACTCCAGTATTTTTGCCAAGAAAACCCTAACTGGGGTCAATAAGAGATATAACTGAAACAATCAAATAATAGAGAAAGTCAAGAGAATTTGGCACAGATCCTTGAGAAGAATGAAGACTAAGTGGATGACCTCCCACAGGTCCAGCTTAACTGCCCAGGGCTTTAGCTTACAAATGAGATACTGATCTGCATTAGTAGAGGGAGTTACCATACTTGGATTTTCTCACACAGAAATGAAAGCATAAATTTCTACCACACACGTGCACCAAATCATTATTGAACATAGATATTTTTTTTTTATTTCAGATTTCACACTATGAAAGATGAATGCACTTTAGGCATTTAGTACATTTTGAAAATGTAACCAGAAGAGCTTTGAATCTGTTCTAAGCAATTTCACATGATAGGTGCTGCACCATAAGAAATGATACACAAGATGATCACACACACACACAAAAAAAAAAAAAAAAACCAAAAACCTGGAAAGATTTATATGAACTGAAGCAAAGTGAAGTGAGCAGAAGCAGAACCCTGTCCATAGTACCAACAATAAAGTATGAAGATAAACTAGATAAACTATGAATGACAACTATTATCAACAACTCCAAAAGACTCATGATGAAAAAGATTATCATTGCTATAGATGGAAGTGATGGAGCTGAATGCAGATTGAAGCATACCATTCTTCATTTTATTTCCTCCATGAACTTATGGTAAGCAATATATGTCTTCTTTCACAACATGATGAACATGAAAATAGGTACTGTATGATAACACGTGTACAATATATATCACATCACCTGCCATCTTGGGGAAGAGCAGGAGAAGGAGAGATGGAGTGAATCTGGATGGCAAAATATCAGAAAACAATGATTAAAAATTGTATCAGTGTGGAAAAATGTTTCATGATAGGAATCAATTTAAACTAGTCAAAACTCATTTGAGCCAATGACTTTTAGGATTAGAACAGGGAATTTCTAATTCTGGAATAGCAAGAACCTTACAAACTACATTCAGAAATTAACACATATACATAGTACTTCTGAAAGATACGCAGAGAATTCCTCCATGGAGTGGCTATAGCCCTAGATTCCGAGTTGGGGGGTTATGCTTTGAAGTGCTGGTTCTGACTATAACTGGCTGTGGGACTGAGGAAGCTCTCATTCTTCATTGCCCACATCTGGGGAGTAGAGACATAATACATTTTCCTGATCTACCCTACTGTTATGGCAAAATCAACTTTGCATACTCCAAAGTATGTGATAAATCATTTATATTTGTTCAACTGGTCCACTGTGGACCTTGTCTCATTCAAATACCATGACTGGAAGGCAGAAGGCAATTTGGGCATAAGACCATGTAGTAGAATGAGTTCCAGACCATGCAAGAGAGTTAGGAAACTTGGGTTTTTGCCTCATTTATGCCACATAATACTTTGGGGTCTTGGGCTTCTCTGGCCATTTTTTTTCACTTATAAAAGGAGTTCTCCAAGGCCTTGCCAAGATCTCAAATATTTTGTATTGATTTCAAATATATTTGATGTCTAACTACTTGTCTACTTATCTGGGGAGATATCATTTCCCTTATAAAATGTATACAACTTGAGGACCAGAATTGATTTATTTTTGTATTATTTTCCAAGCAGCTAGGACAGTGCCTGGCATACTGAAGATGTTTAAGAATTGACTGTGAACTATAATATATATATATATATTTGTATTTACACACATAATTATACATACATAAACCAATGTGTATATTTGTGCATTTATAGATATAAATGTGTGTGTATATACAGACACACATACACATATACATGTGTGCATATATGTGTTTGGGTCACTATGTGATTTTTTAGTACTCAGAGTGCTGGGTCTGTCACCAGGCAAGACTCCTCTTTTTGAGTTCAAATCCCTCCTCAGACACTTATTAGCTGGGTGACCCTGGGATAGTCATTTCACTCTGCCTCAGTTTCCCCATGTATATAATGATCTAGAGAAGGAAATGGCCAACCATTCCACTATCTTTGCCAAGAAAACCCCCAAATTGGGTCATGAAGAATCCAACATGACTAAAAACAACTGAACAATAAAAACACATATAGTTGCATATATACATCTATACAAAAATGTACATATGTGTATATACTTCTCTACATAGATATGTATATATACACATTTACATGTATATGTGCATGTATGTATATGTATACATACACATGTGGTGTCCCCAAAATATTAACTTAGTGAAGTCTTTGCTTAAAACTAAATTAAATTGGAAATAGCTTTAGAACAATGACACATGTAAAACCCAGTGGAGTTGCTCAATGGTTCTGGGAGGGGGAGAGAAGGGGAGGGAAAGAACATGAATCATGTAATCATGGAAAAATATTCTGAATTAATTAATTAAATAAATAATTTAAAAACTATATTAAGCAGAAGAAAACAGATTATTCATCACTTGTTTATTTGGGTATAAGATTTGGAGTTTTGGTTTTATGACTATTCTCTTACAAAAGTTAATAATATGGAAATCGGTTTTTCATGATAATCTGTATAACCCAAATTGAATTGCTTGTCAACTCTGACGGGGGGGGGGGAGGGAAGAAGGGAGGAAAACAACATGAATCATATAACTACGGAAAATTTATGTGGAAATTTGTTATTAAAATAAAGATAAAATTTAAAAACAATGATAAGATTTTTGAAGCATCCTATATTTCTCATAGATCCAAAAGGGATTTTTAAGGCTGCCTAATCTAATCTACATTTTACAAATGAAGATAAAAGGCCAATAGAAGATAAATCAATTCTACAAAGTTTTTGTTGTTGCTGACTCATTCTTATTTGCTTCCAACTCTTCATGATCCCATTTGGGGTTTTCTTGGCAAAGACACTGGAGTGGTTTGTCATTTCCTTCTCCAGCTCATTTTACACATGAGGAAACTGAGGCCAACAGGGTTAAGTGGCTTGCCCAGGGTCCCAAAGTGAGGGTCTGAGGCCAGATTTGAACTCAGGAAGGTGAGAAATCCTGACTCCAGGTCCAATGCTCTATACACTATGGCCCACCAAGCTGCCCATAATCCAAGGGTGAGTTTGGATTTAAAACTAGTTCTTTTGACTCCAAATCTATCACTGCATACTTTTCTCCCTACCATACTATACTTCTTAAAGATACAATGTAGAACATAAAAGTTTTTATTTTAATAAAGTGGATGCCTTTAATTTTGGGGAAATAAATAATTTGACAATCATATTAACTTCCTATTTTCCTAACAATTTTCTGAAATTGTCAATAATCTTCCCAGAGGGACAATTTTCATTATCTCACTCAGTCATACATTCCATTGTGCTAATGTAAAACTTAGTTCTATCCTTATTGGGTCCATTAGAAGGAAGTCTCCAGAGCCTAGTCTAAAAGAATTGGTCTTCTGTTCTTTACCTGTGCCTATTAAACCCTAGTCTTCAGTCAGAAAGTTTCACTGATATGAGATCTATTTTTTAAAGAAAATATAAAAACCTTGAATCTCATTAGCCTAAATCAGTACGCTTCTCCCAGTTAAATATTTCCCCAGCCTTCCCCATTCTTATACCCTTCAAATATTTGCAGATGATTAGCATGACCTCTTTTGTCCTGCTTCACCAAATTATTCAGAGTATTTAGTTCTTTTAATCTTACCTCAGATAGAAACTCTTCCAATCCCTTAATCTTTCTCTCTCTTTGAATTCCAGCCATTTGTGTGTGTAATGAAATGCCAAAGATCACCATTTCAGGTAATGCTTCACCATCTTGTCCTAGAGAAATGTTTCTTCATTTTTTGTCCTCATTTTGTTGCTGCCCTATTTATCTCCCAACCCAATTGGATTTTATTCTTCCTATCTGCCTGGTATGACCCAAACAAATCTCATTGAGTTTTTACTTTCCACCTTGTGGCCTATTGTTCTTTTTTCACCAAATGAATAGAATATGGAGGCAGCAGGGGCGGCTCAGTGAGCTCACTGTGGCAAGATGAACATCTGTTCTGTCTGCTGAATTACTCTGGTCATGATCCAGCTAAACTGCTTGAGCTTTTGTCAGGACTGGTCTCATCTGAACCTCTCGAGGAGGTCTCCTCTCAACAGAACCCGACCCCTCCAGAGCTCGCATCAGTTTCCAAATTCTTTCCAATTCCCCACAGAAACTGGACTCATTCTTATGTGCTCCTATGAAGGCTTGAATTACTTTGTGATAATCCCAATTGATGAGCCAGCATCCTAGATCCACATTCAGAGAGCTGGCCAAGAATCTTTTTGGTTTTATTTGCATATTTAGAAATTGAGATTTTAAAAGTATTACAAACTCATAGTACCTCGGTCAATAGAAACAGATTGGAAAGAGCCCTTCATTTAGCATCAGAGTTCAGAACCTAAATATTAGCTTTAGTTGCCTTGCAGGAATTTAGGGTTAGTCCTTAACACAAATCCCTTAATCTGCACCTCAGTTTTCCCATCTGTAAAATAAGTACTTTGGAGTAGATGATATCTAAATCCCCTTCTAATCCTAAATGGATGGTCACTTTACCTAGCGAGCCTCAGTTTCCTTATCTGTAAAATGAATATGTAGAACTAAAAAGCCTCTGATTTCCTTTTCCTATTTAAATTCTGTAATTTATGATGCTAGCACATTCAGGTCTTATAGGGAGTCTTTAATGAGTCCTGGAAAGGCAAAAAGCCTAAGAAGTCTTCAATTCACTACATTTAGCTACTTCTTAGCAGGATATTGATGCTGCTGGTTATAGTCAATTGCCCTGATTTTTTTTCACTTGATTGTCACTTTTGATTTTGGCTCATGTATCCTACCCGGACATTCTGCTTTCCAGAGGCCTTTCTGCTTATTTCTCATATATTGGCAACACCTCCTAGAATATCAATTGCAAATTTAATCTCCAGCCAAATTGTGCCCTCTGTTCCATGTGTACTCCTTCCACATTTGCATGGCAGATGGAAGAGTTTAACCTAAGCGATTTATCCCCAGTCCCCTACCATCAATAGAAATGAGTCACTTAAAAACCTGTGCCTCCTAATTCTCTCTCTCTCTCTCTCTCTCTCTCTCTCTCTCTCTCTCTCTCTCTCTCTCTCTCTCTCTCTCTCTCTCTCTCTCTTTCTGGCTCTCATTCTCTCTCTCTCTCTTTCTGGTTCTGTCTCTCTGCTTCCTTCCTTCTCTCTCTCTCTCTCTCTCTCTCTCTCGCTCGCTCTCTGTCTGTCTCTCATTCTCTCTCTCTTTCTGGTTCTGTCTCTCTGCTTCCTTCCTTCTCTCTCTCTCTCTCTCTCTCTCTCTCTCTCTCTCTCTCTCTCTCTCTCTCTCTCTCTCTCTCTCTCTCTCTCTCTCTCTCTCTCTCTCTCTCTCTCTCTCTCTCTGTCTTTCTCTCTGTCTCTCTCTCTGTCAACTGCAGTGAAAAAAAAAAACAGCGAGAATCAAGTTTCTCAGGTACCTGAATCAAAGCTCTATTAACCATCACAAAAGGCTGAAGAAAGTCAAGAGGGAGACTTCCTTGGGAAGCAGCCCTAGCTGAGGTATTAATGAAGAAGCCAAGGTAGAACAAGGGGCCACTCTCTTTTGTAAACCCATGGTTCCAATGATCACTGTAAGGTCTAAAAGTAATTTAAGCATAGCGGTGGCAAAGTCCAGTTCCTTCATGGTGATACTTGGGCTTTAGGGAACTGGTTAGTGGTTAGGCTTTATTGCCTCATAATTATTTGTTTGTTTCACTGAATTGTTTTATTTTTGCATTATAACATTTTAAGGTTTCTCTCAGGTTGTGAGAGGGGAATTGTAAGAACAAGAAACAATTAAGTAAAACTGATAATATGGTGCCCTTTTCTGAAAGTGAGGGCAACATTTCACATCTGGAGTCCCATCATCGATTTTCTTTTGAATAATAAACAGAAATATAGTTTCTATTTCTTTCCCTCCCATCTTCAAAAAAATTAGGAGACAACCAAATTCTTTGTAACAAAAGTAAGCAAAGTAATTCTTTCAATGGTGGTACATGCAATTAGATTTAGATATAGATGATTTAAACAGCAATAGATGAGATAAAGATACAGCCATAAGGGGGCATCTAGGTGGCTCTGGGAATGGAGGGTCAGATCTAAAGACATAAAGTCCTAGATTCAAATCTGACCTTAAATACTTCCTAGCCATGTGACCCTGCCAAAGTCACTTAACCCCCATTGCCTAGCCTTTACCACTCTTCTGCCTTGGAACCAATACATAGCATTGATTCTAAGATAGAAGATAAGGGGCTTTTAAAAATTAAATCAAACAGCTATAGACACAGTAATAGATTATATGTATATATATATATACATATATATATATATAATTCTGTACCCTCTATGCCTTCAATAGCATGTTTCATCATCAATTCTCTGGAATCATGAATATTCATTATATTGATTATAATTCTTAAGGCTTTCAATTTGGTTTCCTCTTATACTGTTATAGTAAATTGTTCTCTTGGTTCTGTTCATTTTTTTTTAATTTTAAGTCTTCAAAATTGTTCATTTTTATAATTTTAGAATTATAGTATAAACTCTTCTGGTTCTGATCACTTCATTCTGCATCAGTTCATATAAGTTTTTCTATGGACCAAATTTGGTGTAGGGGATAGAGAGCCACCCAAAGAGCTGGGAAGATCTAAGTTGTGCTGTGTCTGATGCATACTAGCTGTGTGATCCTGGGTCACTCAGTGCTTCCTGGCATATCTTTAAGGTTATAAGTACAGAATAGTTGGAGAGTGTAGAGGGGCAAAGGCTTTTGAGAAAGGGCAGAGAGGGGGGAAGTCCTTCATTTTTTAGAAACACAAAGCCAAAAAAGAAAAGTCCAAGTCATAAGTAAGAGCATAGATTGATTTGTTTAGAATTTAAAGTTTACCTAATTTAATCTCTTCATTTTACAGATGAGAAAATTGAGGCTCAGAGAAATGGCGTAATTCATGCAGGTAGTAAAGGGGCAAATCG
Organism: Monodelphis domestica; assembly: GCF_027887165.1. Lineage (NCBI taxonomy): Eukaryota > Metazoa > Chordata > Mammalia > Didelphimorphia > Didelphidae > Monodelphis > Monodelphis domestica. The sequence goes on from NC_077231.1 coordinate 82,210,171, forward strand.
AGGTCTGAGCCCAAGTTTACTAAACAAAACCAAATCCAGTGTCCTTTTTGCTGGGTCACACTGGTTGCTTTGAAGTATAATCATCTCTTCCCTATAAGATGAGAAGGCTTGACCAGATCAGGAATTCTGGGATGTGACATCTATTAACATTTTTGTATTTGATTAACTCTATTTTAGCATGTTTGGTTGTAATCCTATCTATTTTATTTTATGTATTTAAAAAACTTTATTCTAAGGAGTCCCTTGATTTCATCAAACTGCCAAAGGAATCCGTGACATGAAACGGGTTTAGAATTCTTGGACAAGATGGTTCCCAATATCTCTTTCAGCCCTTAATCTAGGATTTAGTGGTCCTATGATATGTCTTGGGAAATAGGCAGGGCAAAGGCAGAAAGCCAAGAGACAGGTTAAATAAATTATCCCAAATTATGGTGTAACTCATTAACCTAAGTTGATGAAGCCCAGAGTTTAGGTCTTACTCTTAAATGTGCCTTCAACAATGGGGGTGAGTCTCCTGATGTGTCTGCTATCTGGGGGAACAGACATTAGCCTATATGACATTTGTCCACTCACTCCAAAACTCAGGAACCTAGCTTTTCAAGTGGAATTGAATCAGGTTTGCTCGAGAACATCAAATCTAAGCCAATCCTAAAGTTAGCAAGTGTTTCTGTGCCAATTAGAGTCTACAGGTGTTAAATCTAATTGGGAAACAAGTTGGCTCAGCTCTCAGGGAGAGGGTACGTGGTGTCTGTGATAGCACAGTGGAAAAGGATGAACAGTTGGAAAGTACATTAAAAATCAACATAGGCAGGAACATCGAATTTGCATGGGACTTTAAAAGGGGGCCAAGTGGAGGAGGGTATCAAGAGAAGGTGTTTGGATCTTGCTCCAACTATAGGGCAAAATATAGCATGTTGGGGGTGCGTGGTGGCAGAGCTTTCACTGCAAGAGGCAGGAAGGATGCCTACAAGAGGAAGGGCAAACCCCAGGAAGCAGAGAGAGGCATGAACATCTAATTTCCTTTGATTCGCTATGATTCTAAATAAAGCCCAGCCCAGCGCGAGCCACAGTACAAAGGCAGCTCCTGACAGCAGGGGTATTCGAGTCCTACATTTACAAACAAGTGTCTAAGGGGAGAAAAACACACAGAAAACAAAAACTTTTTTTTAACTCTTTGCACTCAATGGAAAGAGAGTTTGTTCACCATAGCCAAACACTACTGGTGCCAGATCCAGGATCAGAGGGGTCTTCCAAGGGCACCTTTCATATCATCAGATCATAGATTTAGCAATGGGAGGGAAACTTTGAGGTCATCTAGTCCAATGACCTCATTTTGCAGTTGAGTAAACAGAGGCAAAATGCTTTCCCTTGGTAGTAAACATCAAAGGCAAGATTTGATTCTCATACTTTTTGAAATTCCAAATCCAATCCTTTTATCACAGTGAGCCCAACAATTATCTGAACAAGAACTCTCTCTCTCTCTCTCTCTCTCTCTCTCTCTCTCTCTCTCTCTCTCTCTCTCTCTAATACCAACAGAACTTCAGAATTAAAAGATAGCTCAGAAACCACTTGATCCACCTCATACAAAAAAAATTAGACCTCCTATTCAATGTACAGTTATCATCAACATGAGTTTGATGACTACTGGTCAGAAACACAATGACTCCTAACATAGCCCATTCTATCTTTTTTGTTTAGTCATTTCAATCATATTTGACTCTTCATGACCCCATTTGGGGTTTTCTTGGCAGAGATACTGTAGTGATTTGCCTTTTCCTTCTCTCTTCATTTTATAGATGAGGAAACTGAGGCAAATGTAGTTAAGTGACTTGTCCAAAGTCACATAGCTAGTGGGAATATGAAGCTAGATTTGAACACAAGAACCAGAGTTTTTCCTTACTCCAGGGCTCATAATCTAGCTGCCCCATTCCATCTTTAAGCATCTCAAAGGAAAGACCTCCCTTGTAACAGATAAATATAATCAAACTCAAGAAATTGCATATTTGTTGTTCATGAAAGTGTAAATCTCACTCTGTACCTCCAGGCGACCAGCAGCTCTCCACCTCAAGTCAGGAAATGTGATTCCTCACTGTCTTCTGAAATCCTGATGAAATTACTCATTTCCTTGATCAGAATTCCTAAGTCTTTCAAAGGTGTTAACCCTTCCTTCCTGTAGGCATTGCATGCATTGTTCATGTTGCACTCACCTCACTCTATATCCATTCCTTCACCAGATTTCTCTATTGTTGTCCCTTTCATCATTTCTTTCAATGCAATGATATACCATTATATCCACACATCATAATTTGTTCTGCCATTTTTTAACTAACAGGCATCCTTTGTGTTTCCAGTTCTTGCCTACAACAAAAGTAAATTCTCTAAATTGTTTTTTGCTATGGGTCTTTTCCCCTCAGTCTTTTATCTCTCTGGGGTAGGGGCCTCTTAAGGATATCCCTGCCTTGGGCTCTACTCAGATTTTGACTTTTGATTCTATGTCCAAGGAGTTTTCTAGTCTGGCTACATCAATTCCCAGGAGAGTTCTTTTTATTTTTGCTTTTATGATGTCAAGTACTAGTCAATGGTTATCATTGGAAAAACCACATCAACTGATTAATCTATCAGTATCACCTGTTATATGACAGCTAGGTCATAGGAGCAGCCAGTGGTATAGGGGAGAGAGAGCGCCGATCCTGGAGTCTGGAAAGATCATCTTCCTGAATTCAAATCTGGTCTCAGATACTTACTGAGTGGCCCTGGACAAGTCACTTATCCCTATGGTCCTCAGTTTCCTCATTTGTAAAATGAGCTGGGGAAATGTCAAAGCATTCCAGTATCTTTACTAAGAAATGGGGTCACCAAGAGGCAGAAACAATGAGAGTGGGGAGAGAGGATGACTGAACTGTAAGACTATATGACAGTCTATTCTGTATTAGGATAAAAATGCAATGAATGAGAGCATCCCTACTCACCAAGAGCTTCTATTTCAATTCAGAAATACATCTAAATGTACTTCTAAGATAAATACAGGGAGAATATATACAGAGTAGTTATGTTCCAAGGTAGTGTGCTAATGACTGAGTTGGCAAGGTAATGAGAAAACCACAAACAGCATAGTACAGTGGATTCAGGTGACAGGGATTCAAATCCTGCTTCTTATTAGCTCAAATCCTCTTGTCTCTGTGCCCTTACCTTGCCCTAAAGATCTTTCCCCCTCCTAACTTTTTTCTTGAACTTTATCTTCTGTCTGAGAATCAATACTAAATATCAATTCTAAGGCAGAAGAGAGGTAAGGGGTGGTCAACTGGGGTTGAATGACTGACCCAGGATCACACAGCTAGGAATCCATCATATCTTTGAATATCTGCCTATCCTTCAAATTCAGAAGCAATGTTCTGTAGTGAATACTCAGCAGAATGTATACTTCTCTAGGGCAGAGACTGGTTTTCATTTGTAGAACATTTCTTTTCTTTTTTTAAAAACCTTAACTTCCATCTTAGAGCCAATTCTAAGACAATAGGCAGCAAGGGCTAGACAATTAGGGTTAAGTGACTTGCTCAGGGTCACACAGCTAGAAAGTATCGGAAGCCAGACTTGAACCTGGGTTCTCTTAACTCCAGACTTGGTGCTATGCTACCTAGCTCCCCAGTAGTATATTTCTCTATGATTTTCCCCCTATCATTATCAGCTTCAGGTCACCAAATTGAACTTTTAGTAGATGACAGCAAAGGTGTGTATACTTGTATTCTGTATGTAATGATTATCTTTGGTAACTTTTAAATGGACAGAGAAATTCTATTTATGTCTTGTAAATTATTTAAGCACCTCAAATTGTTTCTCTGGTGCCCATTCCCTCCACATCCAGATCAAGTCACAGTACAACCATTGATCTAATGTGGTTAAACAATTGATATAAGTGGTTTTCTAAGTTAAAAACTTCCAGTTTATTGATGTAACATAAGCAAAGTCAACTTTCTTCTTGAATTCACCTCCACACTTCTACAGATACTGCTGTGTCCTGAGGCATTGACTCTTGGAATATGATACAATTCAACAGTTTTACGGTTCTGTGAATTAACAAGATTAGTTGGTGCCATGTGATGTGAATTACTATGACTTTCTTCTGATGGATTTTGAATGGCACATTTTCTCAAGGTTGGATACTTCTTGAAGAATGTGCATTATACATCCTTAAATCTTTAGGTTGAATCTTGGTAAAAACAAAACAAAACAAAACAAAAAAGAATTAATAATCTTTTATAGGCTATGCAGAACTTATATATCTGAGTCATTCCAGCCTTTATTAAGCAACTGTCCTGGCCACTGTGGGTGATGAAGAGCTGGATTTAGAGCTGGAAGAGATCTCAGAATGTCTATTTCTATCTATTCAGTTTGCCAATGAGGAAACTGAGGTTCAGAGTCATACAGCGAGTAAGAAACACAACTGAAATTCGAGCTCAGATTTCTGATTCACTATCCAACACTCATTCCACTGTAAGATTCAACAACAAAATTCTTAAACTTGGCAGGTAATCACCATCTAAATGGTATTTTATAATATGCTTAATTCATAACAATAGTATGAAATAGGTGGTGTATATGTTATTATTATTTTATTATTAATATTATGTGATCTGGGCCCTTGATTTCATTAATACAGTTAACTTCCAGGATGGAAAGCCCATACTCCAATGTAGATTGGCCCCTGATAAGGTCAATAGCCAACATATGATGGAATGGAGATTTGAACTCGTTTTTCTTTCTTTGAGGTCAATTTCCTATTGGCCATGTCTCATCTGTGAAATGGGAATGTTAACTCTAGCACTTTTCTTCCAAGGTTGATTGAGACTCAAGTAAAATATTGAACATAACATGCTTTGAAAACTTTAAAATCCTATGTAAATATCAGCAGTTAATAGTCTAGATTTTGCGTAAAACCAGAAGCAACCCAAATCAATCACCACAAAAAAGGAGGACGTAATTCCTATTTTAATGGAATTTGATTAGGAATTGGTAGCTCCTCTTGATGTAATTCGTTTTTCATTGATGTCAGAGCCAAACTCAAAATGAATTCTTCCAGCAGTTAATTAAGCATAGGAATGGATTTTTAATTAGTTTGGATCAGATGAGTTACTATGATAAAATGGACTTGTCCTTTTGAAGACATTTTTTCTTTCCCTCTCTCCTCTTCCCAACAAGATGCAAGTAGATTAAAATCCTGGCATTTCTTCCCATATTTGGAGGAAATAAGTGGGCCCCAGTCCTATGTTTTGAAGAATAAGTAAAGTTATATCAGAAGATGCTAGGAAGCACTTCAAAACTCTCATGAATTCTCCACATGTAGAGATCTGAGTTGAATCGAGTCTAGATAGTTCACAACCTCCAAAAAAGAAGAATGGATATCACTTTCATTCACTAGACATCTGAACCCAGTGGTCCATGTCCCAGAAAAAGCAGTCTGGTACCAATTATATCCTCTTATTTACCCACTGAGCATTTACAAAGTACCTCCTTTGTTTCAGGCACTGAGCTAGGCACTTGGGATTCAATCACAAAAGTGAAGCCATCATTGTTGACCAATAAACAGAAAGTGGGAAATTAGCACACATGGAAGCCAGATTATCCATTTATTTCAGACTAGACCTTGGACCCTCTACAAAGTGTCAACAATCTTACTGTTTTGCTTGGGTTGATTTTTTAAAACTTGAGCTGCTGGAACAATGGAGGACAAAAAAACAACCCATAAAACTGTCTAGACAGCTGCCATATCGCTATGAGATATGTCTTTAAAAAGCTGAAATACGTGTAATGACGAGCATCCAATAAAGGTAGCCCTTTCACACAATGGTTATTTGGTTTCTGTCAGATTTCAATGAAGTTTAAAGGCGATGGGCGGAGGGAGTCAAGTGCTTCTACCAGCTGTGATGGACATAAAAATTAGGAGGCATTATTGCCCGTCTGGCCTTCCCACCATCATTTTCAAAATCACTTTTTTTTTTTGAGAAAGCTATTATGCCTTGACAAACAAAAGTTGAGCACAAAGAATTGTATCAGAGCTTTCTAAAAATAGCTAGCACTTATAAAGCACACTCGAAGATCTAAAAAGTACTTTGCACATATTATTCATATAATTCTCCTAACAACCCTTTAAAGGAGATATTATTATTATCCCCACTTTCCAGATGAGGTAACTCAAGCATGGAGTGACTTGTCCAGGGTTATACAACTCATAAGGAACTGAGGCAGAATTTGAGCAACTGTTACCAGAAGAAACTTATTCTTTTGAAAGTTAAATCTGAATCTTCTCTTATTTTCCACTGAAATGGAGATAGAAAAATAATCACCATCTTTTGTGGCACAACCCTTTGTCTAACTAAAGATTTCATGAAATCGCCACCCACCCTTTTTGTCTCTCCAACAAAATAACTCCACTTCCATGAGTCTCTCCTCATAAATTTTCCACTTCCAATTGGTAGACACAATCAGATCAGAAAGCAAAACTTGTCTCTGAATGCTTTAGCTCCAAGTGTCTTAACTAATATTTATTTCTTTCCAAAGACACTTCTGGCTTTTATTTTCAATTGAGCACCCTTGCAGATGAACTCTTTTTTTTTTCTTCCTAGCAATGAAATAAACTACCCACCCCATAAAATACAAATCACCTGATGAGCTTCTCTGTCAAATATATTAAAAATGAACCAGCAATAAAAGCAACAATGGAAATACTCTCTTAGAATCAAACTATAAAAAGGTCCATTTGACTATTTACTTTACAGTTTCTGGATGAGAAAAAAATATTTAAATGCCATTCAGAGACATATTATTTATGCTATTTCCCCATCTGCTTACTATATTGGTTCTTTGAGTTGCTACTAGGTGTAAAATGTTTCATATTAATGTATTCAAAGAATGGTCTGTTGTCTTATGCAAACACAGATGTCATCCTTGAGGCTGGAACTTGTTTAAGTTCATGAAATAAAAATTGGAAAATGTAAATAGGAATTTTAAACTGACAGAGAAATATATTGTGATTCATAACAATATTAATCGCCACTGACATTTATAGAGTCATTCGGGTTTTACAAAAGGCTTCGCATGCACTCCCTCATTTGGTTCTAATAACCACCTTGTGAGGGAGATCGTGACGATCTTGTTTTCCCCCATTTTTAAGTGAAAAAAACTAAGGCCTGGAGACTTAACTGACTGACCAAGACCTCATTGGAAGGCAGGTCCTTCTTTTTTTACTTTTACTTTATTTTACTAACCAATTTCCCCATGTTTTCCAAAGTTATATGATTCATGTTGACTCCCTCCCTGTTTCCTTACCCACCCCGTAGCTGTCAAGCAATTCAATCTGGGTTATACAGAGATTATCACACAAAACATATTTCCATATTATTCATTTGTAAATGAATAATCTTATAAAAACAAAGCCCCAAATGGAAGGTCCTTCTGACTATGAGGCCAGTAGTCTTATCACAAAATCTTTAACTCTGCATGCATCCATCTCCCAAGAAACAGAAGTATCTTTCTCTTGACTGATTGCTCCTCCATTAACGCACTCTTGAAATTTTTCCTCTTGATGGGGGGACATCAAAAGGAGGATGACATCATTATACCTCCTACTGGCATTCTGATACCTTGACAATTACAATATGATATTTCTCAAGGAGACTGGAATTCATGATTAATAGTGACGCAAGATCTCCATCTTGATTTGGGGAGAAATTTAGGGAGTCCTCCAACATGTTAAGTGGACCATTTGTGTCAAGTTTATGGAAGGATCTCTTCGTACAGGATGGGCAAGACTGGAAGGCTTCTGTTAGCATCATTGAGAGGAAGTCCTGAGTGAGTCAATGAGATCATTGATCCACTGGAGTACTTAAGAAAGAAGGAAAAAGGTGACAGACAGAACAAGACAGAAAGAAGAAAGGAGAGATGGACAGAGAGACATAGAGGAGAGAGAGAAATATTTCAGATTCTATTAACAGGTTGGTTGATTTTCCTTAACTTCACTCTTTGTTTTTCCTCTTTCTTTTTAATTTTATTTTTAGAAGGTTTGGCTCAATGGGTAGAGAAAGTAAAAGGATATATTTGACGATTAAGGTAATGTCAAAACAAAAAATATCAACATAAATACCTAAGAAATTTAAATTTTAGGTAAATGGAGGGAAGGTACTCTTCAGTGGAAAGTGAACTTGGAGTCAGGAAGACATGAGTTCAAATTGCACTTTGATTATTTATTGTCTATGTGACCTTGGACAAGTCATTTCCTATGTTTATGCTTCAGCTTACTCATCTGTAAAATTAAAAAATTGGACAAGATGACTGCTAACATCCCCTCCAATTAATTCTAAATCAATGATACTGTAAACCAAAATCACATCTCCAAGGCTCAGATGCCTCTTGTTCAAAATAATGAAGATCCATCACTGAATCAATAAGCATTTGTTATATCTCTCTTATGAGCTTAAGTATCTGTAAAGAAGCAATTTGGTAAAATGGAAAGGCCATTGGCTTTAGAGTCAGAAGACCTGGGTTCAAATTTAACTTCAGATATTTAACTGGATATGTGACCCTGGACAAATCACTTAAACTCTCTCAGTCTTTATTAACCACATCTATAAAATGGGGAGGTTAGATGAGATAGCTTCTGAGATCCTTTTCAGCTTTAAATCCACAATCCTATCATCTAAGGTCTTTATGATCTCTTTCAATCCCGAGAGCCTTATGAAATTGAGACACATCTGTACAATGGTAGTGGAAACCAGGCAACAAATCCCCATAGCACAGATACAAATCAGTTCAAAACTGCTGTGGGCAACCAGAAAAGGAGAGAATAGTGAGCTTTGTGGTGGAGGCAGTGATATGGGAGGGAAGGTGTAGACACAGCTTAAAAATGACTTGTAGGATAGTCAGCAAGTCAGCATGCATTTATTAAGCACCTACTATGTACCAGACCCTGTACAAAGCACTAGAGAAGATGAAAGGGAAAACAACAGTCTTTCTTCTTGAGGAACTGAGTCTCATGGGGAAGGTGTCCTTCAAACAACTATGTACAAACCAGATGGACATAGGATAAATTGAGGATAATTAACAGAAGGAAGGCACTGTGTGAGAAGAGGGATACAGAGAGAGGACAAACATGGAGGAGACCAAGGAAATCCTCGAGAGGCTCCCTGGTTTAGAGCTATATTGGGGAGAGATAAAAACTGAAACATAGACAGGGGCATGTATATGTGTTTCTATGTATATTTAATGTCTATATTTCTATGTATGCACACATGTATACGTACATGCATTGGAGATTTCTATTTTCTCCTATGTGCACATACTGTGTGTTTGTGAAGACACACACATGCTCACATGTATGCACTGTGTGGATTTATTGCACATTGTGTGTATGCACATATTAATGTGCTATATATGTACAGTACATGTACATTTACTATCCATGAGAGCACATTTCTTACTGTACTGTATATATGCACACCCATACAGTTATACTATGTGCAATGTAGTAAGAGGAGTATGTTATACACAAGAATGTTTTACATATTTGTGTTGGTGGCCATACATGCATAGATACATACACACACATTGGTTTATGTGTTTGTATATATTTATAAATGAATATTTATGTTTATATATACATATAACACAAGCATAAATATTTATTAACAATATCTATTATAGTACTATCAATATTATGTAGCATGTTACTATAACAATATAACATTTATAAACATTTCACATATGTATATATATACATATATAATGGGGAAGGGAAACAGTGTGAGAGTGAGAGAATAGAATCATTTAAGTGCAATATATATAGTAATAATGAAAGTAAAATATTAAATATAATTTTTTTAATTGTCATGGACACCATTTATAAAAATAATCTCTTAAATCATGAGTCTGTTAGATATGCAAAATGGGATGCAGGGTAGGAGGAGCTTGGGAAGGACAAGCGTGGGGAGTGGGTTCTATCTATTATATATGTAATATATATTTATTATATTTATATTACAAAAATAATATAAATCACTCTAAGGCAACCGGAAAAGGATAGAGTCATAGGACTGAGTAGACGCCCTTCTCCAAACCATCTTCCACCAATTCAGCTTTCCAACAACTCTGCCCCTCATGCAGGCTCAGGCCATTGTTCTCCACCAAAGAAGAGAAAGTTCAATGCCAAAGGACTTTATGACTCAGGTTGCATTCTGAAAGCAGAGGTCAGTATGATAGAGTGCCATCGTTGGAGGCAAGAAGACACGATTTTAAGTTCTGCTTCTGAAAAATCCTATGTCAGCATTTAATTTACTCAGTGAATGCTCCCATCCAGGTTGCCTACTTTCCCTCAGCTCTAATTTCCTCATCTGTAAAATGGGGTAATAATAATATTGTAGGGTTTAAGTGATATAACATATGTAAGTATTTTTGCAAACTGTAAAGCTTTATGTAAATGCTTAATAATGATAATAATTTCGTATTGATAGAACCTTCTTCAAACTTCCCTGTTTCTGAGAAAGACTTCTTTCTAGTCAACCAGATATGTGTAAACTCAGAATCATCCTTGTCTCTTCCTTTCCCTTCAATTGTAAATTGGTTGTCAAGACTTGTGGATCCAAACTCCCCAACAAGTCTGTACCATCTTCTAACTCACATGACACCCATCTGAGCTCAGGTTCTCATCCTTTCTCATCTGAACTATTACCAGAGGCTCCTACTTTGTTTCTCCCATCACCAATTCATCCTTCACATAATTTCCACAATAATCTTCCCAAAGCAGAGGGAAGTATGTCTTCCTGATTCACGAGCAAGGCATCTATCCATCATAATATACTGATTTCTGATTTGGAACAATTATGGCATCTATGTAGAGAATGGTTTGGAGAGGGAAGGCACACATGGCCAAGCACCCACACACAATTGTACCTTTTTCAAATGCCTTAATTTGTTTTATCTGTGCAATTAAGTGCTAAAAACTTTAAAAGTTATCTGTAGTACAAGCAATGAGTCAAAAGGCACGGGTTCAAATTCTCTCTCTGATATATAGTAACTATATGACCATTGAACAAGTCATTTTACTTCTAAATGTTCCAGGAAACCCTCTAAGATTTTAGTTACAGATGAGTTGCCAGTCTGCAAAAATGAATTTCCTTCCTCACAATCTCTACCTCACAGAAGCTATTCCAAACTTTCTATTTCCTTCCCAAGGTCCCTCTGCCATATCTCCCCAACTGATGAATTGTCCTCTTAGTTAACTAAAAAAAATTGAGGCTATTTGATGTAAATCCTTTCTTTTATTCTCATCTCAAAAGCCTTTGACAGTATTTCCCACTCTCTTCTCCTTTCCGCCAAGCCATGCCAAAGAACCCTTCTCCTTACCAAAGCCAATTCCCTTATTTGTATCTTTCTTTGATCACATTCCTTTCCATCTTCTGTAGCAGAGTACATCCTTAATAATTTCCTCCTCCCTGCTCAAATCTTGTCTCTCTTTATCAACTGCTTCCTTCCTTCCTACTTTCAAACATACCCAAGTCTCCATTTTCCAAAAAATATCTTTCAAAATACCTTAACATCTACTCAGATAACTGGCCTGTGTCTCTCTCCTCCTCAAACTCCTTGAAAAAACTCTCTTCACTCATTGCTTCAACATCCTTTCCTCTCGGACTTCCGGTTAAGATGGCGGCTTAGAGAAAGCTGAAGCTCAGATCTCCGGAAAACCCTTCCCGACCGATCTCAAACCAGAAGCTCCTAAGGCGCCGAAATTCAAAACGATCAACAGCACAGACCCTGGGAACCCTCCTCCTGGACCTGGACCCGGTTCAAAAGGTACGGCTCCCCTTAAAAGCCAGAACCCGAGATCCCTCGGACCTCAGGGGTAGGAGCGCAGAGTCCAAGGCTCCCGGAAGCGGCAGCCGCGCCGGGCTCAGAGAGCAGGGTCTGAGGAACAACAACCCTCAGGGTCTTCTACCCAAGTCCCAGTCCGGGTGAAAGTTACTGCCTGGGGCTTCCGCTGCAGAGAGCCAGTCGGTCCGGGTGAAAGTTACTGCCTGGGGCCTCCGCTGCAGAGAGCTGGTCAAAACAACAGCAACCCTCAGGGCGGGCAAGACAGCCTCACGGGCTGGATCCTGCTATCCAAGTCTCAGTGAAAGTCTGTGCTCTCGGAGCTTGGGGAAGCGGCAGCCCATCCCCCCGCAGGCCTACGAAACAGCCTCACGGCCAGGGATTCTGAAGGCAACTTCCGGAAATCGAGCCAGGGGGAGAGTGTGGCCTCGTGGTCCGACCCTTCCATTCAAGTTCCAGTGAGGCATATTCAGTTTAACCCAGGGAACGCTCATAGAACCAACATCAGCCCAGGACTAAAGCCTCTGATCACCAGACAAAGACAAGAAAAGCCAATCCTCCACGTTCAGAGATGACAAACTCCACAGAAGCACAGAAGCCCCAAAATACCAAGAAAAATAAGAAGAAAGGGGCGACTCTGGACACATTCTATGGAGCCAAAATACAAAATACAGAGCAGATAGAAGAAGATATACAAGAAAATTCTCCAAAATCTTCCAAAGGAAATAGAAACTCTCCACAAACACATGAAGAATTTGAATCAGAAAGGACCAAAAAGATGGAAGCCCTCTGGGAGGAAAAGTGGGAAATGATGCAAAAGAAATTCACGCATCTACAAAACCAGTTTGACCAAACTGTAAAAGAAAACCAGGCTTTAAAGCAAGAACTAATAAAGCAAAGCCAAAACACCAAGAAATTAGAAGAGAACATAAAATATCTCACCGACAAGGTGATAGATCTGGAAAACAGGGGGAGAAGAGAAAATTTAAGAATAATTGGACTCCCAGAAAAGCCAGAAATAAACACCAAACTGGACATGGTGATACAAGATATAATCAAAGAAAATTGCCCAGAGATTCTAGAATAAGGGGGCAATACAGCCACTGACAGAGCTCACAGAACACCTTCTACACTAAACCCCCAAAAGACAACTCCCAGGAATGTAATTGCCAAATTCCAAAGCTATCAAACAAAAGAAAAAATCCTACAGGAAGCCAGAAAAAGACAATTTAGATATAAAGGAATGCCAATCAGGGTCACACAAGACCTTGCAAGTTCTACGCGGAATGATCGTAAGGCATGGAACATGATCTTCAGAAAGGCAAGAGAGCTGGGTCTCCAACCAAGAATCAGCTACCCAGCAAAACTGACTATATACTTCCAAGGGAAAGTATGGGCATTCAACAAAATAGAAGACTTCCAACTTTTTGCAAAGAAAAGACCAGAGCTCTGTGGAAAGTTTGATACCGAAAATCAAAGAGCAAGGAATACCTGAAAAGGTAAATATTAAGGAAAGGGGAAAAATGTTATCTTCTTTTACTCAAACTCTCTTCTATAAGGACTACATTTATATCAACCTATGTATACTAATATGTAGGGAAAATGTAATGTATAAATAGGGGGTAAAGAAAGACCAAATAGAATAATGGTTCTCACACAAAGATTCACAGGGGAAGGGGAGGGGAAGAAAACTCCTATAAGAAGGAGAGGAAGAGGGGGGGGGGTTTACTTAAACCTCAATCTCAGGGAAATCAACTCTGAGAGGGAAAAACATCCAGATCCATTGGGATCTTGAATTCTATCTTACCCAACAAGGGTAAGGAGAAGGGAAAACCAAGGGGGGGAGGGGGAGAGGGAGAACAAAAAGGGAGGGAAAGAGAGGGGGGAGGGGGAGGGAACAAAAAGGGAGGGACTAAAAAGGGAAACATCAAGGGAGGGGACAAGGGGGACTGATTCAAAGTAAATCACTGGACTAAAAGGTAGAGCCGAAGAAGAAAAGGTTAGAATTAGGGAAGGCAATCAAAATGCCAGGGAGTCCACAAATGACAATCATAACTTTGAACGTGAATGGGATGAACTCACCCATAAAACGTAGACGAATAGCTGAATGGATTAGAATCCAAAACCCTACCATATGTTGTCTTCAAGAAACACACATGAGGTGGGTTGACACCCACAAGGTCAGAATTAAAGGATGGAGTAAGACCTTCTGGGCCTCAACTGATAGAAAGAAGGCAGGAGTGGTAATCATGATATCTGATAAAGCCAATGCAAAAATAGACCTGATCAAAAGGGATAGGGAAGGTAATTATATTTTGTTAAAAGGGACCCTAGACAATGAAGAAATATCATTAATCAACATGTATGCACCAAATAATATAGCACCCAAATTTCTAATGGAGAAACTAGGAGAATTGAAGGAAGAAATAGACAATAAAACCATACTAGTGGGAGACCTAAACCAACCATTATCAAATTTAGATAAATCAAATCAAAAAATAAATAAGAAAGAGGTAAAAGAAGTGAATGAAATCTTAGAAAAATTAGAATTAATAGACATATGGAGAAAAATAAATAGGGATAAAAAGGAATACACCTTCTTCTCAGCACCACATGGCACATTCACAAAAATTGACCATACATTAGGTCACAGAAACATAGCACACAAATGCAAAAAAGCAGAAATAATGAATGCAGCCTTCTCAGATCACAAGGCAATAAAAATAATGATTAGTAATGGTACATGGAAAACCAAATCTAAAACCAATTGGAAATTAAACAATATGATACTCCAAAACCGTTTAGCTAAAGAAGAAATCATAGAAACAATTAATAATTTCATCAAGGAAAATGACAATGGCGAAACATCCTTTCAAACCTTTTGGGATGCAGCCAAAGCGGTAATCAGAGGCAAATTCATATCCCTGAAAGCTCATATTAACAAACAAGGGAGAGCAGAGATCAATCAATTGGAAATGCAATTGAAAAAACTCGAAAGCGATCAAATTAAAAACCCCCAGCAGAAAACCAAATTAGAAATCCTAAAAATTAAGGGAGAAATTAATAAAATCGAAAGTGATAGAACTATTGATTTAATAAATAAGACAAGAAGCTGGTACTTTGAAAAAACAAACAAAATAGACAAAGTACTGGTCAATCTAATTAAAAAAAGGAAGGAAGAAAAGCAAATTCACAGCATTAAAGATGAAAAGGGGGACAGCACCTCCAATGAGGAGGAAATTAAGGCAATCATTAGAAATTACTTTGCCCAATTATATGGCAATAAATACACCAATTTAGGAGAAATGGATGAATATATACAAAAATACAAACTGCCTAGACTAACAGAAGAGGAAATAGAATTCTTAAATAATCCCATATCAGAAATTGAAATCCATCAAGCCATCAAAGAACTTCCTAAGAAAAAATCCCCAGGGCCTGATGGATTCACCTGTGAATTCTATCAAACATTCAGAGAACAGTTAACCCCAATACTATACAAACTATTTGACATAATAAGCAAAGAGGGAATTCTACCAAACTCCTTTTACGACACAAACATGGTACTGATTCCAAAACCAGGCAGGTCAAAAACAGAGAAAGAAAACTATAGGCCAATCTCCCTAATGAATATAGATGCAAAAATCTTAAATAGGATACTAGCAAAAAGACTCCAGCAAGTGATCAGAAGGATCATTCACCATGATCAAGTAGGATTCATACCAGGGATGCAGGGCTGGTTCAACATTAGGAAAACCATCCACATAATTGACCACATCAACAAGCAAACTAGCAAGAACCACATGATTATCTCAATAGATGCAGAAAAAGCCTTTGATAAAATACAACACCTGTTCCTATTAAAAACACTAGAAAGCATAGGAATAGAAGGGTCATTCCTAAAAATAATAAACAGTATATATCTAAAACCAATAGCTAATATCATCTGCAATGGGGATAAACTAGATGCATTCCCAATAAGATCAGGAGTGAAACAAGGATGCCCATTATCACCTCTACTATTTGACATTGTACTAGAAACACTAGCAGTAGCAATTAGAGAAGATAAAGAAATTGAAGGCATCAGAATAGGCAAGGAGGAGACCAAGTTATCACTCTTTGCGGATGACATGATGGTCTACTTAAAGAATCCTAGAGATTCAACCAAAAAGCTAATTGAAATAATCAACAACTTTAGCAAAGTTGCAGGATACAAAATAAATCCACATAAATCATCAGCTTTTCTATATATCTCCAACACAGCTCAGCAGCAAGAACTAGAAAGAGAAATCCCATTCAAAATCACCTTAGACAAAATAAAATACCTAGGAATCTATCTCCCAAGACAAACACAGGAACTATATGAACACAACTACAAAACACTCGCCACACAACTAAAACTAGACTTGAACAATTGGAAAAACATTAACTGCTCATGGATAGGACGAGCCAATATAATAAAAATGACCATCCTACCCAAACTTATTTATCTATTTAGTGCCATACCCATTGAACTACCAAAATACTTCTTCACTGATTTAGAAAAAACCATAACAAAGTTCATTTGGAAGAACAAAAGATCAAGGATATCCAGGGAAATAATGAAAAAAAACACATATGATGGGGGCCTTGCAGTCCCAGACCTCAAACTATATTACAAAGCAGCAGTCATCAAAACAATTTGGTACTGGCTAAGAAACAGAAAGGAAGATCAGTGGAATAGACTGGGGGAAAACGACCTCAGCAAGACAGTATACGATAAACCCAAAGATCCCAGCTTTTGGGACAAAAATCCACTATTCGATAAAAACTGCTGGGAAAATTGGAAGACAATGTGGGAGAGACTAGGAATAGATCAACACCTCACACCCTACACCAAGATAAATTCAAAATGGGTGAGTGACTTAAACATAAAGAAGGAAACCATAAGTAAATTGGGTAAACACAGAATAGTATACATGTCAGACCTTTGGGAGGGGAAAGGCTTTAAAACCAAGCAAGATATAGAAAGAATCACAAAATGTAAAATAAATAATTTTGACTACATCAAACTAAAAAGCTTTTGTACAAACAAAACCAATATAACTAAAATCAGAAGGGAAACAACAAATTGGGAAAAAATCTTCATAGAAACCTCTGACAAAGGTTTAATTACTCATATTTATAATGAGCTAAATCAATTGTACAAAAAATCAAGCCATTCTCCAATTGATAAATGGGCAAGGGAAATGGATAGGCAGTTCTCAGATAAAGAAATCAAAACTATTAACAAGCACATGAAGAAGTGTTCTACATCTCTTATAATCAGAGAGATGCAAATCAAAACAACTCTGAGGTATCACCTCACACCTAGCAGATTGGCTAACATAACAGCAAAGGAAAGTAATGAATGCTGGAGGGGATGTGGCAAAGTAGGGACATTAATTCATTGCTGGTGGAGTTGTGAACTGATCCAACCATTCTGGAGGGCAATTTGGAACTATGCCCAAAGGGCGACAAAAGAATATCTACCCTTTGACCCAGCCATAGCACTGCTGGGTCTGTACCCCAAAGAGATAATGGACACAAAGACTTGTACAAAAATATTCATAGCTGCGCTCTTTGTGGTGGCCCAAAACTGGAAAACGAGGGGATGCCCATCAATTGGGGAATGGCTGAACAAACTGTGGTATATGTTGGTGATGGAATACTATTGTGCTCAAAGGAATAATAAAGTGGAGAAGTTCCATGGAGACTGGAACAACCTCCAGGAAGTGATGCAGAGCGAGAGGAGCAGAACCAGGAGAACATTGTACACAGAGACTAATACACTGTGGTATAATCGAACGTAATGGACTTCTCCATTAGGGGCAGTGTAGTGTCCCTGAACAACTTTCAGGGATCCAGGAGAAAAAAAACACCATTCATAAGCAAAGGATAAACTATGGGAGTGGAAACACCGAGAAAAAGCAACTGCCTGAATACAGAGGTTGAGGGGACATGACAGAGGACAGACTTTAAATGAACACTCTAATGCAAATACTATCAACAAAGCAATGGGTTCAAATCAAGAAAACATCTAATGCCCAGTGGACTTACGCGTCGGCTATGGGGGGTGGGGGGGAGGAAAAGAAAATGATCTATGTCTTTAACGAATAATGCTTGGAAATGATCAAATAAAATATATTTAAAAAAAAAAAAAAACATCCTTTCCTCTCCCTCTTCCTCCCTTTACAATATGACATGACCAAATCACTCATGTAAAACTGCTCTTTCCAAAGTTACCACTATCTTTGACTGTCCCAATCTGAAGGACTACTCTCATTCCTCATCCTTCTCTACCTACCTACCTCTTGGATATTTTCTCCTCTCTGCATTTTCAAAACACTACTCTCTCCAGGTTCTTCTACCTATCTGATGACTCCTTAGCCTTCTTTCCTTGACTCATCATATAAATCAGGTTTTGTAACTATCAATGTTCCCCAGTTCTTAGGCCCTTTTCTTTGCTTTTTCTACACTCTTTCTTTTAATAACCTCATCAAGTCCCATGGATTTTACTATCATCTCTATATAGATGATTCACAGATCTATATAACCAGTTTCTCCACTCAGCATCAGTCCTAACTCATTTATTTCCTATTGGACATTTCATAAATGTCCTAGAAACTTATTAAAGTCATTGAGTCTAAAACTGAAATTTCTAACTTTTCCCAAAACCCTGTCATCTTGTGACTATTCCAATTTTTGTCAAAGGTACCATCATTCTTCCAGTACCCCAGATTTATAACCTTGATGTTACCCTGAACTACTCTTTCTCCCTCGCCCCATGTATTTGATCAACTGCCAAATCTTTCCCTTTTTACCTTCACATCTCTCATCCAACTACTCTTTACTCACACAACCACCACCTTAGTTCATGCACTGCCTCTTCACTAGATTATAGTAACAGCTTCCTAAATGAGCTTTTTCCTTCCTGTCTCTTACCACTCTTATCTATCCTATACACTCTAGCTACTACTGTTTTCCTTAAGTGCAAATATAAACACATCACTCCCCCACTCAAGCAATTCTAATAGTTCCTTTTTGCCTCTATAGGAAAATATAAATTTCTCTTCTTAACTTTTAGATTCCTTTACTCTCTCAACCTCACAAACTACCTTTCCAGATACTTTAATGGGGCAAACCACCTATCTTTATCAAACATATTTGATAAATAAACTCTGATGAAGGTAGCCTTAGGGAAAATGGTCCCCAGCTTCTGGGAGAACCAGGGAATTCTTCATGGAGGAGGTGGCATCAACTGGTTCTTAAATGAAGCCAGATTCTAAGAGGCTGGGAGAGAGATCATTCCAGGATATGGGAAACAGACAATACAAAGACTCAGATGAATATGGACAGTAAGAAAGACACTATAGCTAACCTATAGAGTATATATAGGGAATAAAATGTAAGAAGACTAGAAAAATAAGAAAGATTCAGGTTACAAATAATCTTAAATGCCAATGGGCTTTCTATTTCATCTTGGAGATAATAGGGAGTTAGTGGAGTTGAATGAGTTGGGTGACAAGGTGTCATGGATAGAGTTAAATCACTTTGGCAGTGATGTCAAGGGTTGATTGGAATGAGAAAGACAAGACAGGGAGACCAGTTAGAAATGTATTACAATCATTCAAGTGTGAGAGGATGAGGGCCTGAACTAGCGTGGTGATTATTTGACTGGATTGACCAGGACACAGTATATGAGAGATGTTGAGCAAAAGAAGTTTTAAGATTTGGCAAATACTTTGATATGTGTAGCAAAGAAGAAAAAGAATTAAGGGTGACACCCATGCAAACCTGACTAGAAAGATGTTTTTGTTGAGTCTCCTTCTAATGTGGCCAACTCTTCATGATCCCATTTGGGGTTTTCTGGCAAAGATATTTGAATGGTTTGCCATTTCCTTCTCCAGCTCATTTTATAGATTAGGAACAGAGGCAAAGAGGGTTAAATGACTTGCTCAGAGTCACATAGTTAGTGACTGAGGCCATATTTGAATTCAAGAAAATGACTTCAGACCTGACACTTTATCCATTGTACCACCCAGCTGGGAAGTTTGGTGTTGCCATTAATAGTATTCAGAATATTCAGGGGAAAAATTGGGTTGGGGGAAAGAAAATAAGTTCTGATTTGGGAAATGTTGAGAGCAGTCTACAAGAAATACTGCTAGAAGAAACTTTTGAAGATGTGTTCCTATTGCTCAGCAGAGAGACTAGGACTTGATATATAGGTCTCAGAATTATCTGTACAAAGATAATAACTGAGTCCATGGAAGCTGATAAGACCACTAAATAACATTCTATAGAGGGAAAAGAAGAAAATCTAGAACAAAGCCTTTGGAAAATAAATGTTCAGTATCAGAAGGATGGGGAGGTTAGGTAGGAAGGGGCTGAGAGTATTTTAACCATTGGGTAATGAGTCTAAGCATAGTGATAGTGATGTCTTTTGATGAAGGTTATGACAAAGTTCAAGGTCACCCCTTTAAGTGTTGCCACAACCTTTAAGTGCTCATACAATTATGACTGAAGGTCCTGGGGAAATCTGGAAACCTACTTTGCCAACAGACATGAGTGGGAGACACTACATTTCCTCCAAGGAGGCTGTTATGACCCAGGCACAATTTGCTATAAATCTGACCTTCAAACTGCTCTGGGATGCCTAGAAAAGAAGCTACTGGTTTTTGTCCAAATGGCTTGTCCATTCAGCATCAATGCTAGCTATTGGTAGGGTCTGGTCCTGTTATCCTCGGGGTGTCCTAGATAGAGAAAATATGGAAAAGATATAGAAAGCATAGAAAACAGTAGCCATAAGGAATCCTTAAAGAATTAGATCTTAGACACTTCAGGTCTGCTTAGTTTGGAAAACAGTAGAGTGAAAACTAATTCAGAGCTGTCTTCCAGTCAAAGGAATTTACTGCGACAAGGAAAGTAAAATCATCTCCACTGAGGATAAACAAAAAGAAATTGAGCTTTAACTGGAGCCAGGGTAATGTAAAGTCCCATGGAGTGACAATGATGGTCAATTAGACATGTGAGACAGCTGAGCAACCAGGGTGGATAGTGTTAGAATTCAGTCATCAGGAGTTCAAATCCTGCCTCCGATACTATCTGTATCACTTGATCTCACTTAGTCTTACTTTTTTCATTAATTAAATGGGGATAATAACAGTGTCTAACTCCCAAGGTTTTTGACCCCTGAGGCCATGTATCCAGCCCCCACTGCACTTTTGGAAGAGGCACCTCTTTCATTGGTAGTCAGTGAGAGGTACTGCATATGGCGGCTCCACAAAGTGTGGCATCACTCATGTACAGTACTACTTCCAGTGGCATAATCCTTTGTTTGGCACCTTAGAAGGAGATGCCAAACAAAGGATTATGTGGCTGCACAATGGAAGGCATCAGCATGGTGAGCAGCAATCTTGGGGAGGAGATCCACACTGTGTATACTGCTGCCGGGTTAGGGTTAGGTTTTTATAGTCTGGCCCTCTAACGGTCAGAGGGACAGTGAACTGGCCCCCTGTGTAAAAGTTTGGGGACCTCTGCCCTAGAGGATCTCTGAGGTCCCTTCCAGCTCTAATTTATGATTTGATCCCATAATTCTATGGTCAAAAGAAAAATACGAACTACAGATTTTGGAATTTCTCTAATCAGATACTTTTAATAATCATTTTTAACATCAAAAATTTGAAGGATGAGGCTTATAAGAATATCCTTCTCTGAAAGCAGAGAGAAGCCACAATGAATCTAGTCCTTCAATTCCTCTCTAAGTACATCATTCTGTGACTGATTTTATTTGTCAATATAGTCCACAGTATATTTTGAGAGTAACTGCATGTGTGTTTCAGTCGTGTGAGCAATGAGGCCTCTTTTTGTCATTTGATAAAGGGATTGAATTTCATCTTTTTTCCCCAAAATGAATGTTCAATTGTGGGCCATAATATAGTAAAAATTGCTCTCTAAAAACAGGTTTCGGAATGAGTTTGTTTCCTGGAGTGATGGGGTGAGATTCACAGTGCTCCTCCAACGAATGAGAGTGTGGATGGGAAAGTCAATCTTCATCGCTGCTCAAAATCCAAAGGTTAAGTTTCCAGACAAGTGGGCGGAAGCGCTGTTGCTATGATCAATCAGCAATGTCAACCTGCCAGAGGTAACTCATCAGGGTAGAGACACTGGACAGTTCAGCTGAAACCTTTATTTCTTTTCCTTTCCCAAAGAATTTGACATCCAGACACTTTATTTTTAAAATTTTTTTGAAATTGGGTAGAAGGTACATCAGCCGAGAATTTACGATCTCTAGTCAACAAAATGTCTTTTTTCATTGCCATTGTTGTTGATTCCTAGCACACTAGTCATGCCGCCATTTTTCCTATGGCACCTTTTGCCAATTTAGAATTTACTCTGCTGGGAAAATGTGATCTAAATCTACATTAATTACAGGAATTTGCCACCTTTATCACAGGTTTTCTTATTGAAAAGATTCTGCTAAGTTGTAGAAAGATAGGAATTCTATTACTGTAGCTGTGAACTGATATGATTCTGAAAAGCAATTTGGAATTAACCCAAAAAGTAACTAAAATGGCCATAGCTTTTTGAATAAATGGGTGGGTGGGTGGGTGAATGGAAAATATTTATTAAATTATTATTATCACATCTTTAAACATATAAGTAATAAAGCAATAAGCATTTATTAAATATCTTTAAAATGCCAGGCATTTGACTAGATGCTAAGAACACAAATATTAAAATAAAGTAGTCCCTGTCCTCAAGAAACTGATACTTTATAAGAAAAACATCATATGTTTATGTATATACGAAATATATTCAAGGTAATTGGGAGGTGAGGTTTGAACAAAAGGCTTCAAGTTAAAAGTGGCCTTCGACCTACATTTTGAAAAAACAAGTGAATCAAAGACATAAATATGGGTCCCACATACATTGAAATAGTTATAGAGCTCTTTTCAAAGTAGCAAAGATTGGAAACAAAGTAAAACTCAGCAGGTAGGAGATACCTAAACAAAATGTGGAATGTTAATGTAATGAAATTGGATAGAGGGCTGGAATTCAGAAGACTCATCTCCCTGAGTTCAAATCTGGCTTCAGATGCAAACCAGCTATGTGACCCTGGGTAAGTCACTTGACCCTCTTTGCCTCAATTTCCTCATCTATAAAATGAACTGGAGAAGAAATACCAAATCATTGCTCTATCTTTGCCAAGAAAATCTCAAGCATGGTCATGAAGAGTTAGAAATGACTAAAATGATTGAACAACAAAAAATGGAGTGGAATTTTTTTGCTGTAGGAAACAAGAAATGAAAGGAATGCAGAGAAGCATAGAAGGTCTTAAGGTATGAACTGAGAACTGATACAAAATGAAATAAGTTGAACCAGGCTAGCCACTTACAGAATGGCTATGGTACTATAGATCAAAAGGGAAAAGCAACAAAATAATTGAAACTCCGGGCTACAAATTTAGAATGACCAAGTTGAACCCAAAAGAAGAAAGATGAGAGGAGATCTCGCCCTTGCAGAAATGAAAGACTATGGGTGTTGAATATCACATAAAATATGATACTTTCCTATATATTTTCTAGTTTTGTTGTACTTTTCCCCTCTTTTAAAAATCTTTGGTCATAAGGAATGACTTTTTTGGGAGGGGGTAGATAGTGAAATTAAAGAGAAGAAAAAGCTAAAGTCATCAGTAAAAAAAAATTGTAAATATCCATACATTTTTATCCTGATATTCTTCTACTGGGCATATAAACAATTCACTTATAAGTTTTTAAAGGTTCTTTCAGGTGCCAGGAACCAGATACAGGCTGGGGATACTACCTGTCCACAAGGAACTTAACATCTATGCAGTGAAGGCAATATCCATGAATATGCAGATAGATGAAAAACTCGATAATTGGATAGTTAGAGGTTGGTGGGTAGTTAAGTAAGTATAAGTTCCATATGCAGCAAAAGATTTATAACAGAATCTTTTTTCCCCAATAGAAAAAGAACTAGAAACAAAATAAATGTCCATAAGTTGTGAAGCAGCTAAATAAATTCTGGCATAGGAATGAGAATGAAATTGCACTGTGAGAAATGGCAAATATGAAGAAATCAGAAAGCATGAGAAGACATCTGAAATGATGGAGGGAAGTAAACTGAACCCCTCCCAAAAATGCATGTAATGACTACAAAAATGGGAAAATGAATAAACCCCAAATTGAGAACTCTATAATTAGAAAGACCAAGCTTAGATTTGAAGAATTGAAAGATGTAACTCTCTTCTTTCTTTGTAGAGGTGGGGAGCAAGAGGTATGGAATGTTTTGTGTATTATCAAACTTATTTGATATATTAGTTTTTTTTTATTTTCTTCCTTTTTTCCTTCTTTTTTATTTCTTGCTATTGTGTGGGGAGGAAGGGAGAGGGGAAGAATATTTTTGGAAATTAATGCCATATAAAAATAAAATATGTCAATAAAAAATTTAAACAACTTCTTTTTGAGCTTTGGTCATGTCCCCTCCATTATTAATTTGTTAGGAGAACCAGTCATCAACAAGTTCTAGTATATCATAGCTTTGATCTTCTTAAAAATAAAAGTCATCTTTTCAGCTTTTAATCCTTCATAGGTAGCCTCAGCAAGAAAATTAGCTTTCCCTCCCTATCTCAAACTCTTATAAAGCCTTGCAGGGAAGCAACTTATATTCTTTAGCAGGGATTGTTAAGGAGTATATTTAGGATCCGGCTGGGGCTCAATGTTTTTAAAATATTGGTGCTTTAAAGTTAAAGAAATTGAAATGGATGTTTATTATGGAATTGAAATGTTATCCAGGATTCAGCATAGAAATTGAGGTCAATTCTCAGGGGGAAAGCAGAAAGAGAAGGGAATGAAATCCATGATTTGACTTAGATGGATATTTATTACAAAGGTCAGACATTCATAGTATCATAGATTCAAGGCTAGGAAGGCCCTTTAGAACAACTTCAAATAAAAATTTTAAAAATAACCTGTATTTTTATCTATAATAGTGCCCCCTCCATTATTAATTTTGTAGGAGAACCAGCCAACAGTGAGTTCTAGTATAACATCACTTTGATCTGCTTAAAAATTGTCCTCATTGTAGCAGATAGCAAAACTGGGGCTCCTGGAAGGTAAGTGACTTGCCCAACATCACACGTGGCAAGTCACTCAAATAAGCATTTGCTAGTGACAGTGTTGCTAGGCATGGTGCTAAATACTACCCAGAAAAGTAAAAATATCCCCTTTAATCGAGGAGTTCAACTCTGGTGGGGAAGAAAAACATGAAATAACAAGGCAAATATGCAATGTATATAAAATAGATGAAAGGTCAGCTAAGAGCTGGGGACTTCTTGCAGATAACAGTACTAAAGCTGAATCTGAAAATAAATGTAGATGCAAAGAAGGAGAGCTTTCCAAGCATGGGGGAACACTAGTGCCAATGAAAATAAATGAAAGATGGAGCATTCTGTGGAAGAAATAAAGAGTAGATCAGCATGACCCAATCATAAAGGATATGAATGGGGTAAAATCTAACAATACTGGAAAGGTAGGAAGAGGCCAAGTTGTGAAGAGCTTTAAAAACCAAATAGAGATGGGGCAGCTAGGTAGCATAGAAAATAGAGCAACTTCTTGGGTTCAAATCTGGCCTCAGACACTTCCTAGCTCGGTGATCCTGGGCAAGTCACTTAACTCTGATTGCTTTGCCCTTGACACACTAAGAGAAGATAAAATCTGGGTTTTTTTAAGTCAGATAGAGGACTTTCTAGTTGATCTCGGAGTTGAAAAAGTTGCCACTGAAATTTACTAACCAAGAGTGTGAGTTGGTCAGTACATGGAACATGGTAAGCACTTAATAAGTGTTTGTTGGTTGACTGATCAGCTGACTTTTTGTTGTTCTCTGCTGATTGTTTTAAAAATTAACCCCCAGCAGTTCTTGATTATATACTCCCTGGTTCTTCAATTCACTCAGGACACTACTGCATGGCCCATCAGGAGAAAAGTCTACCTTCCTTCGTTTTTAAATTTTTATGAAATTCCTTTGTTCCTTATGTCATTTTTAATTTCCACAAAGACTTCTCTACCTTGCTCTGTCCAGGGAGCATTCTCTATAGCAAAGAACCAATAAAAGAGGACCCAAAAAGAGAGAGAGAGAGAGAGAGAGAGAGAGAGAGAGAGAGAGAGAGAGAGAGAGAGAGGAAAGAGAAAAGGAGAGGGAGAAAGAATGAAAAAGAGAAAGGAGAGAAAGAGAAATATGAGAGAGAGATAAATGGGGGCATAGCCCACCACTTTTTCTTTTTCTTTTTTTTTTTTCATATTCTGTGACACATGTTTATTCATTGAACACACATCTTCTGAGTGTTTTTAATGTGCATATTTCTGTGCTCATTCCTAAAAGGGATGCCACAATGAACAAGGCATAGTGTTTATTCCCAAGGCACTTTAAACAAAAGATACCCAAATAAGCTCAATGATGTTGGTAAAGGTAGATTCTTCTCTGAAGAATCAGTCATCTTTCTAGTCCCAAATGGTGGAGTATTATTTTTTGGTTACCTCTGGGTTACTGGCCAATCATCTAAAGTCATGTTGGCAAACCTATGGCACATGAGCTAGAGGTGGCTGCTCCCTTCCCCTTCTCCATATGTGCCTGAGGGCATTTCTCCCATCACCTGACCCTCTGCCTAGCAGCTTAATAGCAGCACTTCCTCCCTTTCCTTTTTTTTTGTGTTTTTTTTTAAAAATATATTTTATTTGATCATTTCCAAGCATTATTCGTTAAAGACATAGATCATTTTCTTTTCCTCCCCCCCACCCCCCATAGCCGACGCGTAAGTCCACTGGGCATTAGATGTTTTCTTGATTTGAACCCATTGCTTGGTTGATAGTATTTGCATTAGAGTGTTCATTTAAAGTCTATCCTCTGTCATGTCCCCTCAACCTCTGTATTCAGGCAGTTGCTTTTTCTCGGTGTTTCCACTCCCATAGTTTATCCTTTGCTTATGAATGGTGTTTTTTTTCTCCTGGATCCCTGAAAGTTGTTCAGGGACATTACACCGCCCCTAATGGAGAAGTCCATTACGTTCGATTATACCACAGTGTATTAGTCTCTGTGTACAATGTTCTCCTGGTTCTGCTCCTCTCGCTCTGCATCACTTCCTGGAGGTTGTTCCAGTCTCCATGGAACTTCTCCACTTTATTATTCCTTTGAGCACAATAGTATTCCATCACCAACATATACCACAGTTTGTTCAGCCATTCCCCAATTGATGGGCATCCCCTCGTTTTCCAGTTTTGGGCCACCACAAAGAGCGCAGCTATGAATATTTTTGTACAAGTCTTTGTGTCCATTATCTCTTTGGGGTACAGACCCAGCAGTGCTATGGCTGGGTCAAAGGGTAGATATTCTTTTGTCGCCCTTTGGGCATAGTTCCAAATTGCCCTCCAGAATGGTTGGATCAGTTCACAACTCCACCAGCAATGAATTAATGTCCCTACTTTGCCACATCCCCTCCAGCATTCATTACTTTCCTTTGCTGTTATGTTCACTTTTTCAAATAAAGGAGAAATGAAGAAACATCCCTTTAATCAACGCCTTAATATATACAAGAAAAAGAAACATATCTAGAGCTAGAAGGGGGAAAAAAAGAACAAAGCTAGTTCCTCATGTTCTTTTTCAATTTGTTTAGAATAAATATTTCTCAGCATCCATATGAGTTCTAATATTTATTATTAGAAGTTCTTAATCTGATCTTTAAACAATATTCTGATAATTATTTCAACAGAGTAAGCTCTTTTGTAATCATATGAATATTATTTTGTGCATTTAAAAACATAGGTCTGATAAGGGACTCAGAAGCTTCACCAGATACACACAAGGTCTAAGAACATCTGGTTGACTTGATGAGTCTGTACTATTTACTCATGAAATATTTGTTTTCTCTTCTCTTCGCCTTTTCTCTACTAATTCCTCAATATAATAATACCCCATTTTTTAAGATCTAGGGAGATCCAATCTGACTTATACCCAAACTCTGTCATCCCCAAAATACAGCAAATACACTTAAGAAAATATATGTACAATGATGTCAAGTATACAGAGGGGGAAAAAGGAAGTAAAATGAGGGAGATGGGGGATAAATTCAAAAAGCTTTGAGCTCCAGCTTGGTACCTCATCTGGATTCACACCCTTGTCTGTCTGTTTTGTAACACCACTGTTCAAATTTGTGACAAAGTTCCATCAGCAAGAATCCTAGAATGAAGAAATTTGGCATGAGGTGGACTCATTTACATTTCTTTCCTCTGAACATTTTCTAGCAGAAATTACGTTTGTTGGCAGCTCAGATGTCAGTCATAGACAATAAGCAGAAGGATAATAGCGAGGGGGAAGGGGCAGATGTTTATGGCTAGCACAGACAGCCTCCCTTCACACACATATACATATATACACCCATACTCACATATATGCACACAGAATGAGGTATCTTGGGATGATTCACTGGGACTGATACAAATGGCAGAGGAATGGATAGGTTGCCCTCTACATCAATGGAGAAAGTACTCACACAGATGTGATCACAGAAGCACTGAAATATAGTGTAGGATGCACTTCGAGAAATACATTTAGCTCTTTAATTTACCACTTAGTATAATATGGCATCTAGGAAATTAAGAAGAAGCTATGGTGCCTGACCAAAGATTGGGAGCTAATTTATTTTGCCACTGACAGGAGTGACCTTTGATGGAGATATTCACAATTTCTTTCCTGATCTATCTCCTGAATCATGACACAGACTTTTCAGTTAGCAGATTTTATTTAAGAGTACCATTTGACTGTGAAGTATGTTTTTTCATTGTGAAGAGATATCTGATCTATATAAAGACATGATTCCCAAACTTGGTTTTATTACAGCAAGTCAGTGATATGAATGAATATATCTTTTAAAGTACCAATCAAATAATCACAAGATGGCTAGAGATCTTTTCTAGCTATCAATCAATCAAAATGGATTCATGAGATGCCTACTATATTCTAATCACTTTGCTGGGCATAATGAATATAAAGATAAAAAGGAAACTGCTTTTGACCTTAAGTAATTTCTATTCTATGATTTTACAGATTAAACAAAATAAAGGCATTCAGTTTCTTCTATATGATAAGCACTGTGCTAGGAATGCATTGAGGATACCAAAACAGAAACAAAATGATTCCTACCCTCAAGAAACTTAGTCTATTAAAAAATAAGTACCTACATATTGATGTTTCTATATGATCCATCCTTGTTTCAGATTATTTTCTTCCATTGAATCAAGGATCCAAATAAACTGGATTGGTAACTGATCCCCCAAATGGATATTTGTGTGGCCCATTCTCTCTTCCTGGAATAGACCTCCTCTCAGCCTCAGTTTTTCTTACCTATAAAATAGAAATAATGATAACATCTTCCTTACAGAGTTGTGATGATCAGCAGAGATAACATGAAATGGACTTTGGAAATTTTAAAGAAGTTAGTATATTAATGCCAGCAACTATTATTAAAATGATAATTTATCATCCTTCAAGGCTTGGCACTGTTGCCATTTCCTACAGGTGATCTGATAAAAATCTTTATCCTTTAATACTTCCTAAAGTGCTAGTATGGAGTAAATGATGGCAAAAATATTTTGAATGAATGACAAACCTTCAACCGAATCACTCATCTCCAAAGGAATTTTACACCCCCCCCCCTCCTCCTGCTACCCTTCTACATCTCTATCTGGTTCACTTATGACTGATATAATCAAAGGAACCTAGAATCTCTATGCCCAAAACTTATGGGATTTTTAATCAATTTTATTTTATTTTCAAGTACAAATTCTCTCCCTTCCAACCCTCACCCCCATTAAGAAAGCAAGAGAAAGAAAATCTGTTACAAACTTGTATGCTCAAGCAAGAAAAATTCCTGTTTGGGGCAAGTTCACAAACAAAACCTAGGAGATAATTTGTCCTCTGAGTCCATCAGCTCTCTACCTCTTTAGAAATGCAGATCTTGTTTCATCATGAAGCCTTTAAATTTGTGGTTTGTCCTTGAATTGAGCACTTCCTAAGTCTTTCTGAGTTGTTTGTTTTTACAATGCCATGTCATTTTATAAATTGTTCTCTTGGTTCTGCTCACTTTACTCTGTCTCAGTTCATATAAGTCTTTGCAGGCTTCCCTAAACCCATCCTCTTCATCATTTCTTACAGCATAATAATAGTCCATCACATTCAAATACCATAACCTGTTCTTTTTTAAAGGAATCCACATCCATTGTTCCACTTTGGAACACTTGGGTTAAGTCCATAATTCTGAGAAGACTTGTGCTAATACATGTACTATTCTCTCTCAGAACCTGAACAAACATCAAAAACTGAATGGTAATGAAGCCAATTGTTCCATGTTTCTTTAGACTTTTTAGTGTGTTTTTAGACACATGTATATGTGTATACCACTAATGTCTTGTACATTATCAATAAACTAGTGGTCCAGAATACTGAATAGGTGGAATCCTGGAACAGTAAATGTTTTCTGATTTGCAGAAGTTAAATTTTCTAAGATCATTTTTCTCTGGATCTCACTTTTGGCCCTCACTCATTATTTTATGTCAACAGTTCTCAAAATATGTTCTGAAGACTCTTTAGGGTTCTGAGATCTTGTCAGAGGGTATATCAGGTCAACATTATTTATTTGCCTATTAAAATATCCTTCTCTTTTTCAACTGCATATCTGTGTAAGGCTAGATTGTCTTCATATACTTCAAACAAAACAATATATCACAATAGATTGAATGCAGAAGCAAATGTGAGAAATGAGCTGTTTTTTTTTTATTAAAACAGACATTAAGGAGATCTGCAGAAACATACAAAGTAATGCTAAATGCCTCTCACTATTTTTTGTTTTAGAAAATTAGTCATTTTTCATAAAATACGTTATTTGTTCTAACATGTGATGAACTTATTGTTATTTTAAATGAGTTTTAACTTCTAATATGGTAGAGATAAATTTAACCCACATAAACAAAAGTTTTTGAGACCCTCAGTAATTTTAAAGAGCGCAAAGGACTTCTGTGTAGAAGGAAATGGCAAATCACTCCAGTATCTTTGCCAAGAAAATCCCAAAGCAGGTCACAAAGAGTCAGACACATCTGAAATGAACAACAAAATGGGTTCCTGACACCCAAAAGTTTGAGTATTGCTATTTATTTATGTACATTCTCCCAATAGGAGATACGTTCTTTGAAGGCAGGAATGGTGTCATTTTTATCTCTGAATCATGAAAACCCAGTAGGTAATTTAGCTGATTGGCATACTTCCAGATGGAAAACAATATATTTCTATATACAAGGTAAAGGGGGAGGGGGACAGAAACCACAGATACTAAAGTGCTAGAAACCTCATATGCATTTGAAGCTAGCATTTCTGAATTTCTATTATGCTCACAAATTAGAGTCTCAAGTTAATTGTGCTTGGAGGGAGGGGAAATTAGATATCGAACATATGGTTTCTTTTTCTGGCATCCTAAAATAGACATTTACATATTTTTCATATCAAACTTTTTCACACTCAGAGCTAAATTCTACTTAAGACCTGAATTGTAACTGATCAAATGATATATTATATTTCAATTTACCTTAGAAACATGGAGAACTAGAGTGATATATTAATTTGGTCCCATTCACATTTTACCTGGCATGTAATGACATCCCTGAAAAGACATGAAGGCTATAAATGAGTACTTGTCAGTAGTAACATGAAAAGGGGACCAGCTCGACTATAGGAGTACATTACAGTTTGTCTGTATTTTATAAAACTATAAAATAGTCAAGATCCTTTCCTCCCAGAAAAGTAAGACTTTATGTGCACCTGGTACCAATAGTGATGAAAAGATTGAAATGTTTACCCACCAGCATTCATTTAGCTAATTCTGTTTAATTGTTTACTATGGACAGAATGCTGTACTAGGTGCTAGGGGAGACTGGTCGTCATGACAAAAGAATCCATTAAATTCTCGTGGCCAATACTGGTAACTAGCATCTCCACCCTTAGCTTGGCAGGTCTGTGAAAAGCATATTCAAGGAAGAATACTGGTGAAATAGCAAAGAGATGGCTTCTGAAGAAACCCAGCTCTCTCCCCAACAATCTCAAAAACAGGAAGAAATGCTGCCACATAACCAAAAGAGAACCAAGATAAGAAATCCCCCTCACCCCCCTCTATAGCCACTACAGGCAGTTTTAGTTTAAAAAGCAGCAAAAGGATGCTCTGTTGGTTTTTTGCTCTATCTATATGCTCACACACACACACACACAGAGTCCTTAGTCCATCTGTTGATAACAATGGTGTCCACAGAATCAAAAGAAGTTTGCAAATAATATCAGGTCATATAGACAATCACCAATCATACAAATACATAACACTGAAACGGTAAGTACTGTTGAGGAGACAAAAATAGCAGTAAATTGAATATGTCCCCTCAAGAAGCTTAAAACTCAGTTGGGAAAACAATGTGTGTGTGTGTGTGTGTGTGTGTGTGTGTGTGTGTGTGTGTGTGTGTGTGTGTGTGTGAAGCAAGTGGAAGTCACTCCAGAAAAGAGAAGGAATTCAGAAAAGAAAGAGATCATTGTGAAACAAATTGTAAGGGATGACTTCCTGTTGGAAGTGACATAAACTGGGCTCCATAACTGTATCCTATAATTAGAATCTTATCTTTGGGGGCTGAAAAAGATTCTTAGACAATAACAAGTTATGGGATCTTTGAGCACAGAGCTGGAAGGGATCTCTGAAGCCAGCTTATCTACTACCCTTTTCATTTTACAATTGTAGAAACTGAGGCTGAGGCAGCAAAAATGCTTTGTTTGTTGTCACAAAGATACTATAATAAGTAGCCAAGCCAGAATTCACACCCAGGTCCTCTGGCTCCAACTCTTGTTATTTCAGCTTCCTCCAAGGCAATTTCCTTGGGTCATCAGTAAAAAAGCAAGCAGGGTCTACTGCCTCAGAATGTTCACCTAGTTCTTTATTATTCCGGTCTTTCTATCAGAAGCTGCCTGAAATAGGCTCATTTCCCTTTCCATTAGCCGCACTACCAGAGGGTAGACAGTGGATACAAAAATGGATTAAATTAGAGCGAGTCAATTTTGCTTCTTGTCAGAGTTCGGTTAAGAAAGTTTTGTGAGGGAGGAAGCTGGAAGCAATTGGGTAGATTGAGATTCAAGGATGTTGCCTACATTAAATTTTCTCATGCTCTCTTTTCTTCAACCCCTTCTATATCCCAGATCTTGAATCAGGTAGACAGCAAACAGAAGTGCCTGACATAAAATTTCTTATTTCAAGGGAGCCTTTCCCTCATATGCAAGATTGAACACATGTATATTTCTTGTGCTTCGGGTTGCTATTTTACATGCTAAGGTTGCGAAGGTACCCTGAGACAATGGCACATTTTCTGTAGACTTTTTCTTAAGATTCTAATGTCTACATGAAAGAAATGTAAGGCAGTACTCACTGCAGGGAGATCATATATTTACAGACAAAAGAGACCTCCTCTTTCTATAGGAGAGGAAACAGAGAGGTTAGGTGATTTTCCCAAGGCGACAAGGAGAGTAAGTTTCAGGACTGGGATTCCCATCACATCTCAACTTGTATGGCTTCTTACTTTATGTTCATTATTGTAATATAGCATATTTGAAGCTTTTCAATAAAAGGCAGTGGGAGGCAATGGAAAGAAGCCTTGATTTAGAGTCCAAAGCTTTGCCCTACTATTTGCTTAAAGAAAAAATAGATCTATATCTATTATCTAAATAATTCCTTAGCTATCAATGATTATCTTCTCTAATCTGATTATTTTACTGATGAGGAAACGGAAGACCAGAAATTCAAAGAATCATTCAGAAAGGTCTACAGTTCTGTCCCCCTCATTATACATATAGGGAAACTGAGGTCTCAAGAATCACAGGATCATAGGTATAAAACTGGAAGGGACTCCTAAAGATGAGGAAAGTGAAGTTTGAAGAAGTGAAGGAACAAAGGTTACACGTGGCAGAGTCATAATTGAACCTATTGACTCTAAACCACTCTGAGTCAGAGTTTCCAAATTTCCAACATAAAGAAATTAAACTCAATGGTCCCTGAGGTCCCTTCTAGCTTGTCTATGACCCTGTCAAATATGCTAATAAAAGTAACCCAAAGTTGTTTATATCTTCAGATCATTTGATTTTTGACCTTATTTAAAGCAAGGGAATCCTATCAAAGAGATCAGGGTTCCGGAGTAGCAAATATAGAAACAGCCTCATTCATTTTTAATGTATCCAAGGATTTTGTAAGTGTTGGGAACTCTTAGGGTGGAAACTCCTTCTACCAGTGGAGATCAGTAACTCATCCATAACATATAGTGTTAGAGAACTGAGAGGAAGTGATTCGCCCAGGGCCATTAGTGAATATGAGTCAGAAGCAGGACTTGATCTTGAGGCTTCCTGAATTCAAGACTGGTCTCATATCCAGCACACGAAAGCAATGTTATCCCTCATAAATTGACCTGGCCTTTTTTTATTTATTTACCCAGCCTTTCACAAAAGTCTTCATAAACTAATCTCACCTTTCAATAATTATCCCAAACAGGACCTAGTAGATATAGGAGTGTTTGTTGTCCTTTACCCTCTGGAATAGGAATGGGCAGCTAAGTGATACTATGGAAAGAGTGCTAAACCTTGAGTTTTTTAACTCAAATTCAAATCCAACCTCATGTATTTACTAGCTATGTGAACCTGGGCAAATCTCTTAACCCTGTTTGCCTCGGTTTCCTCATTGGACAAATGATCCAGAGATAGAAATGGCAAACCACTCCAGTATCTTTGTTAAGAAAACTTCAAATGGGGTTATGAAGGTGGGATGTGATTGAAAC
The DNA here is from genome assembly GCF_027887165.1 of Monodelphis domestica. Classification (NCBI taxonomy): domain Eukaryota; kingdom Metazoa; phylum Chordata; class Mammalia; order Didelphimorphia; family Didelphidae; genus Monodelphis; species Monodelphis domestica. The sequence goes on from NC_077231.1 coordinate 82,244,958, forward strand.
AACTGAATAATAACAATGGAATGGAATTACTTTACCAAAGGAAACAAGAGATATTAAGAATGCAGAGAAAAATGGAAAGACATGACTAAACAACAACAAGAATGGATAGCTCCAGCCTTATCTTTTTCTATAAGCATTTAGAGTTTGGGGAAAGGAAGATGGGAAATATATTTTCTATTTCAATCTTTTACCAATCTATTTACCGGCAGGTATCATTAGTGTGTCTTCAAACCCTTCTAAAATTGTTGTAGTTATATGTGGGAAGAAGTCATTTCTCATCCATTTCTTCTCGCTGCTTTTTTTTTAAGGAGAGGTAATAATTACCTGACTCAAACATTAAAATCACTTCCAAGCAACTGATTTCAGCATCACTGAGAAATCCACATCCCCTCAGTGGGAAGCAGATGGAGAACAGGAATCCTCACCAAGTCATTTTCTCAGCAAGGAGTCATTTTTAGTCATGTAGACAACAAAAATTGATAGAAATATTGGAGATGAAAAGTTAATTGTTTCATTTTCATACTTCTTGGGACTTTAATGAAAAACACTATATATGGGTACCTTTCCTAATGCTTGAAAAGGTGGAGGTAATATAAGTCAAGGAGCTCTGAATCTCCATAGATTCAACATTGCCCATAAGTATGCTGGTAAATATTTAACATCAAGCTCTCTGGATGGGAAGAAGTGCCCATAAGACATACTTTTTAGTTTAATCTATCAGGGTTTATCCATCTCTAGCAGTATTTTTTATTCTGCCTGGGAATTAAGTATATTTTTTAATATTTTTATTTATTTTAAAAATATTTTTCAATGCATTATTTAAATATTCTTTTCTTTTTAAATTTTGAATTCCAAATTCTCTTTCTCCTTTCCATCTCTTCCCCCACCCACTGAGAAGAAAAGCAGCATATCAATTATACATGTGAAATCATGCAAAACATATTTCAATATTAGCCATATTTCCCCAAAAAGGGAGAAAAACAAAGTGAGAAAATATACTTCAGTTTGCACTCATCAGTTCTCTCCAAGTTTTTAAATACAATAAAATTTTTATCTTAAAATGTAAGAACCATTCCTAGTTCTTGGGCCATACAAAAATAGGCTGGTGCTGGATGCTGATACCTGATGTATACTAAGAACATTTCCTCCATCATTTTTTAAAGTCTAGACAGTCAATAAAATAATAAACCAAGTCTCCATTTGTATTTTGCCAATTTCTGAGGTGTAAATGCTCTCACTGAAAATTTACCAATTTACTCTCATGTCAGCATTCTCCAGGCATTGTTCCTGTTCTGCTGTTTTCCAGGAGCTACTTAGAACTCCTGTTCCAAGGGGATTGGCAGGTCATGCAAATGACCCTCTTGCCCTTAGTGGGAAAATGGTGAAAAGGAAAAATCTTTTTGGTTATCTAAAAAATAAAGACATGTTTAGTCCTCGGATGCACAGAGTTTCTGTCATGGGAGAGGGAAGCAGGTTGAATGTGAGGCCAAATAGCTTTGGTATAGGATCTGATAGGAACTAAAATTATACTGAGACTCATAGGGATTTACTGCAGCCATTTTTTTGTTGTTATACATATGAATATAAAAATGGAAAACTTTGTGGATCTCAAAATGAAAAACCAAGTCTGCTGTCCCACTGGAGAAAGGGCAGCACATTTGAAGGTCATTTGGACTCAATTGAAGAGATGTTAAAAGGTCCTGAAATGTTCATGTCTGAAGCTACTAAACTAAGTCAGGCCAGAACCTGGAGACTTAATGGGATTAGACATCAGTCGCCTTAGACTGACAGCTGGAGTTGCTCTTTTAAGAGTGCATTGGATTGGGGCACGATGTTAAAAAAAAATTAAAATTAAATTAAAAAGTCAATATCATGGAAAAGCTGCCACTTGATTTAACCTAAGAAGAAGCTTAGCAGGCTTGAAGGGGAAACAATCTCTGACCTAGTGCTCTCCATACTCCAGTGAGCCTAGGACCATGAGAAAACATAGATCTCTCACAAAAGACATCAAGAGACAACCTCAAAAAGGGGTGTGGGGGAGAAAACCTGCTCTAGTTACTATTTCAGCTTTGTATTTCTTTTCCATATAGATGAGTTTCTCAGGAGAGAGAAGTCCTGGTGCTAAGCAACAGTTTGGCATAATAAGTAGAGAAAATAACTTGAGTTAAAAAAGATATGGGTTCAAATTTTACTTTAAATACAAACTAGGGATGGGAGTTTGAGGACATCATTTAAATTCTCTGTGCCTTAGTTTTCCCATCTGTAAAATGAGAATTGGGCCCAAAGGAAGGGCTCTTCCAGCTCTAGGTCTAGAGGTTCCTGGCAGACTCCCTTCAGTTGGCTGATCTTCTGGCAACACATTGAGATCAACACAGGGGAGATACAAAAGAAGTAAGTAGAGGCCATAATTCCTCTTTTTTTTTTGGAGGCCATCCATTCAAGAACCATTGAATGGTGGATTAAAATAAATGATGCTTCATGGCATCATGGACAAAGCACTCCATTTGAAACCAAAAGATTGGCTGTAGCTCCTGCCTCTGCCACCTACTATCTGTAATGATATTGGACATCACCTCCCTTCTCTTTGCCTCAGTTTCTTCATCTGTAAAGTGAAGGGGTTGGAGGGAACTAAATGAATTCTAAAGTCCCTTCTGACCCTAAATCCTTTCAATCCTGGTAGAAAAGCTGGGTGGCATAGTAGTTAAAGAGTTGAATTTGAAGTGCATATTCCCAGGGCTTCACTTCCTCAAACAGAAAGAAAGCTAATGAAACTGTTGTCAGGGAATTGCTTTCCAGCCTTATTCTTACCATTTCTACACCCCCACATATTACTTTTCTGTTCTTTGAACATCACAAAGATTAGGCTGGTAGAAGAAAATGAACAATAACAAAAAAGGTTGATGGTATTTATCCCAGTTTCCTCTATCAACAAACCACAACCTGCTCTCTCTCTCTGTTGAGGCAGTACAGTATAACAGAGAGATTATTTGGAGTCAGGAATACTTGGGTTTAAATTCTCCCTCTAATACTTACCAGTGATGTAAAAGCATCAGCAAGCTGATTAGCCTCTCTAAGATTATTTCCTCTTCCATAAAAAAAGGAGACTGATACCGGTTGTTATCATTAATGATCCCTACAATGCTCCCTGAGGCTTCGCTGTAAGTCACCCTTGATGTGACATGCCAAAACAATACCCACCTCGACACAAACCTCTCTCATAGGGTTCTTGCATGGCTCAAATGTGAAACTGTATGTCAAATGTTTTCCAAATATTAAAGCATCATAGATGCCCTGCATTTGCATAGCATGCAAATATGCAGCCAAAACGAATTATTCAGTCTATCAGCATAGGGAAAGGCACTGGATTTGGAATCAAAAGATAGATTTAGCTCATCCCTGTCTTACTACCTGTATGGTCCAGCAATAAATCATGGTCTGGTCCTAAAAACGCCTAGAATCACTGAGCTAGCAAGTTCTTTGGGTAGGATTTGACCAGGAGTCTTTCTGAGTAAAGAACGAGCATTCTGGCTATTGTGTCACCTTACGCTCCAAGAGCTAAAGCTCAGTTTCCTCATCTGTAAAATAAGGTAATTTGACGAGGTGGACTTTGAGGTTGTTTTCATATGTGATTCACAGACTCCCACAGTTACTGTTCTTTTCATAGTCCCATACTCTATCTCACAAAAATATCTCATGTGTATTGAAGAAATTGTTTTTCCCTTCATTGTAGCTTACTGTTTATTTCATAAAGTCTAAATATTATTTTTAAAAGTCAAAACTTTCTTGTCATCCTTGATCCCACAGGCTTGAATGCTTGCATGTTTTGGCAGGGGTCAGGGATGGAGAGGTAGCTCATGATGGCTAAAGATTCTCACTTTTATTTATAGGAACTGAAGCTCTTCTAATTGTTTTTCACTTCTGTCCCTGAATTAATTCCCACATGATGATGCTGGTCCCAATGAAGGCAGAGCTCATAATTTTCCGGTTAGAGATTGTGATTTCCCTTGCAATTATGAAAGCTCAGACTTGGGCGAAATTGCTCTCTGCACTTTTCTAATGGGCTGAGCACAAAGATCAGAGAAGTGAAATGATGGGGTTGCGATCCATCCAACTAGGATGGTTTCGTTTTGGTGTTTAAACCTCAGTACTATCTTCCAGGAGCCTTTTCCAAATTTTCCTTCATGCTCCTGTGAAAGCCAAGGTTCCTGCCAGCTAACTTGATGGGTACAACATGGGACAGAAATATGTGTCAATTGATGAATTATCTAAATGCTCTCAGAAACAAGACCCAATGGGGACTGAAACCATGTTGGAAGGGGAGGCACCAGAGCTGAAGACTGGATAGACCTGCTGTGGAGGGCCAGGCAATCCAGGACCCTATTTGAGGGTGTGGACAGGAAATGGTTTGGACCAGTATGTGGACCATCCCAGGAGGATGAGAACAGATGAGGCAGCTTCAAGAAGGGCCAGCAGTGGGCAGCAGATTGACACAAGGACCTTGGTAGGAGAGTAACAATTTTATAATTGCTTCCCAGAGCCGGGGATGCTGCTACTCCCCAGCAGCTCCGAGTCTTCCCTGTTACACCTGTGACTTGACATCACAAAACAGGACCCCTTGTGTGAGGAAAGGCAACATTTTCTGGCATTCGAGATCCCACGTCATTTAGCAGCCATCTATTGGGCACCTACACACAAGGAAGTCACTGAACCAGGCACTGGGGTTACACAGATCCAAAAAAAAAAAAAAAATACACACACACACCATTCATTGTCATTATTTTCTATCCATGGAAACTATGTATATATGCATATGTGTATTTATACACACATAAACTTCTGTATGCACACATATATATGTATGTAGAGACAAAATACAAAATATTTTTGGAAGGAAGCACTAATATGAGTGCCTTACTTTGGAAAGCATAAAAGGGAGAGAGAATTACAAGTGGATGCTGGAGCCAGCTTGTACCAGACAGGAATGATTGACTGATGGATTCCAAACGGAGAATCTTTGTTAAAGAAAAGAGGCAAGAGATAAAATGGCAAGACTTTTTTGTCATTAAAATAATTTTTTAAAGGATAGGGAAAAGCCAGTATAGAAGGACCACGCAGTGTACCACAGTAGTAGCATGTAATCACTGAGGTTATATAATTGGTAGAAGTTAGGTGGTACAGCGGATAGAACACTGGGTCTAGAGTTAGGACGATCTGAGTTCAAATCCAGTCTCAGACACTTACTATGTATGTATGTGTGTATGATCCTAGGCAAATCATTTACCCTTGTTTTACTTGGATTTCTTCCTCTGTAAAATCACCTACCTCCCAGGGATTTCATGAGGATCAAATATGATCATTTATGTAAAACACTTAGTATGGTACCTGGTACATGAAGTTTAGATTGTTATTGTTACTAGTAGTAGTAGTAGTAGTAGTGGTGGTAGTAGTAGTAGTAGTAAAGAACTGGAAAAATAGTTTGGAGCCATGGTGCGAAGAAAAGGCTTTTATATGTGATCCTAGAAGTAAGTGGAAGACAGTAGCATTTACTGAGCAGAAGAAGGATGTTGTCAGACTTCTGCTTTAGGAAAAATCATTGGCAATTGTGTGGAGGATGCTTTGGATCAGGAGAAATTGGAAATATAGACCGGTTAGAAAATGATTGCAGTTGCCCAGGCAAGAGGCATATAAGGGTCTGAATCAGGATGGTGGCTGTGTGAAAGGAGAGAAATGGAGGAGTACGATTTAGCGAGTAATTGGATGTATTCGGGGAAGAATCAAAGAGAAATCTGAGGATCCATCTCTGGGTGACTTGATTTTTTTTTTAAATTGGACCTGTCCTGCTCTCTCAAAATAAGAAAAGTGTAGACTTTCAACAGACTTTCCTTCCTCTAGGACAGCTAACTCTCCAAACTTTCTCAGAAAGAATTTCTCTTGGTCCTCTCTCAGGACCTCCCACAGACTCCAAAGATGATGATTAATTCTTAATTGGATTCCAATCTGGCCTCAGACACTTCCTAGCTGTGTGACCCTGGGCAAGTCACTTAACTCCTATTGCCTAGCCCTCACTGCTTACCTTGAAACCAATATACCCTACTGATTCTAAGACAGAAGATGAGAATTTTTTAAAAATGAAATTAATTTTTTAAAAATTTAAAAAGAAAGTGATGTGGGATCTTTAGAGGTAAAAAGGTCCAGAGGCATGGAGGCAGGATTTGCCAGAAGCAAAGTTTGAATCTGGGTCTTCCTGCCTTTTGGTTCAGCTCCCTATCCATTAGAGCAGCCTGGTTCCTGACTGGACATCATCTTCACTGCACAAGAGAAACTCTTCAAGGCTCTGGAGACTTTTGAAACAGTTTGTTGAAATCCACTAATGGGCAGAACCAATGGACAAAGCATCTAATTCAACTTTGTAAGTAGATCTTGCCAAAACAAACGGACCCAAAGAACCCAGGAAGATGGCTGACTATTGCAAAGCATTCCAGTGCCCACTCACAAGACGGCCTCTAGGCACTGAGCATAGGCTCTCTGAACATATTCCCTGCTAGCGCCATGGCCTGCGGATCTAATTTTAGCTTACTCAGGGCCCAATTTTTTCAGGCAATGAATAATTTGCATGGCTAGTTTAGCTCTGCACAGTACATTAGCGCTGAAACCAAGAACACTTAGGGAGCTTTTGAGAGTCTTGGTTTTAGCCCTGAAAGCAGCTTCCCACTAGAACCTGCTAAAAAATCCATCATGACTGTAGCTTATCGATTTGGCATTTCATCCGTTTCATAGCTTTTCTCAATGTCTATGAAATTCTATTGCAACACAATAAACCATTTACATTTTGATCGTGGAAATGGTCAGAGAAGTGACTTTTTACAAAGTGACTTTTTATTGTGTATGTGGGGAGGGAATTGGGGGATTTTTTTCCCTGGCATCTCACTTATTGTGTATTTTTTAAAACATAAATATTTTAAAGAAATGAATCTGGAAAGAGGAAGAGAGACTGAAGATGACATAGAAACAAATGATGGCAATAAAGATTAAAAATGAATAAAAGCCATTACTAAAAATATGCTTATTAAATCCTTTTGACTTATCTATGAGGCACCCCTTTCCAGAGTTATTACTATCCTGCAGAATATCATTTCCAAGTTCCAAATACCTTATTGGATACTAGTATCCAAACTCGTTTTTTTAAGCCATTACTTTCTATATAGGACAGAAGGGCAAACAAACAGGGTTAAATGACTTTTCCAGGGTCACACAGCTGGGAAATATCTGGGGTCAGATTTAAATGCAAATCTTCCCACTTCTAGGCCTGGCTCTCTACCTACTATGCCACCTAGCTGCCCCCAATATCATTTCTTTTTAGAAATTGTTATGGCACCTTGAAGAGGATAGTAATATGAATTTCATCTAAAAAATCCATGATTGGCACGAGAAGTCAACAGAAATGTTAAGTAAATATGGTAATATGAAATTCTGACTATTCCAAGAAGAAATAAACAAAAAGTTCCTACTAAAAGATAGGCTTTCAAGGTGATCTAGTCATATAGTGTCCAAATGTTCGTAGGCATGTTGAATTAAGGCAGCATAGAGATTGAATGAATGAAGCATCTTAACTTTCTATGTGCAAAGCATTGCACTCAGGGCTGGGGATACAAATAGAAAAGCCAGACAGTCCCTGCTCTCCAGAGCTCACAATCTAATGGTGAAAATAACATATTTGGAGAGCTTCACTTGCCAGTCAGAAGGAAAGATTTCATGGTCTTTAGGGTGCTGCAGGGAAGTATATGGGAAAGATGGCTTTAGCATCATTTACCCTGATAAAATGATGTATTTTTGTGTTGATCCATTTGACAAGGCCTGGGATGTTGGTGGCAAGAACTTTCTTTTGTGAGACTAACCATAAAGGAGCCTTAAAGGAGCAGTCCCTATGCTGGCATCTCCAAAGGGGTGGCTCAGAAGCCACCAGGATGATGGCTGAAAGCACTGGTCTAGAAGTACTGCTATTTCCAAATTTCTTGGATTCAGGGTCCTGCCCATCAATTGGGGAATGACTGAACAAGTTATGGCATATGGTTGTGATGGAATGCTACTGTGCCAGAAGAAATGATAAGTAGATTAATTTTTTAAAAGCATGGGAAGACCTAAATGAAAGTATAAAGAGTGGGATGGGCAGAACAAAGAGAACATTATCTATAGCAACAGACATTTTTTTGAGAGAGAAATGATAGGAAACTTTATTGTTACTAGCAATATCTTTTTACATTTTATCTATCTTTTTCTCCCTGTATCCTGTAAATAATTACATTATCATTTTTAATATTCATTTTCTGATATTTTTTAATCCATGTTCTATGGGGGTTCCTATCTTAGTCTCTGAGAGGTAGAGTGCAGCTAGTGTATGCTTCAGTTTTCCCATCTGTAAAATGAAGGGGCCAGACTCAGACTCATTGGCCTCTAAGATCTCTAGAAAGGTTTCATATAGAAAGTGGTGCCTGTGTTGCATCTGGTAAAAAGAGAAGGACTCTGACAAATTCTGGGTATGTGGCTTAGTGCAGAAGCATAAATATTGGCAATGGAATATCAAACAGATGATCCATTCAAGGACTCAAGGTCCCATATCATGTTTTTCTGAGCAAGTACAGACTGATCCCCCATTACAATGTGTTTTCTCAAACAAGAAGTCATTGTTCCCTTTGCCCCGAAGTACTGGAGGGAAGAGAGAGAAATGTTTCCTCCTTGTTAAAAGTTCTAGAGAAAGCAATCTGTGGCAGAGTTCCAAAAGGAAAGGACCTAAAAGAAAGGAGATGAAGCCATTGCAATAATTATTTAGCCTGATTGACAACCATCTTCTTGACTCTCAATGGTCCTTCATTTGACACTAATCAAACTCCAAGATATGAGAAGGGATCAGGAGCTTCTGAATCATCACAGTCAAGGATTTACCCAGCTCCTTGGGAGGTAGCCCTTCCAGACACAAGACCTCAGCCTATAATTCATCAATTTGATTGGATGGAATCCATTGTCCTGGATATCCCTGATTAGCCCCAACTGCTGTTCGTAGATTTGTCCAGAACTAGAAGAGCCCTTGAGATTTAAGAGTGTCTTTGGGGACTAACAAGAAACCAATCTGGGAAATAGGAAATGTGGAAGAAAAGGAAGGAGGGGATAACAGAAACAGAAGTTAAGATGCTCATATTAAGGTTTTTAAAAGAGAAAATTCAAAATGGTGAAAAAGAAACTAAACAGACCCAAACTCAAATCCCTGAGTTTTAATGGCAAACTTTGAAAGAGAAATCATCTCCTCTCCCTTTCCAATTTCACTGGGAAGTAGGAAAGCTAAAAGTCTCACACAAAAAAAGTCTTGCATATCCAGGAGGTTCTTAAGATTCTCAAGTTTCTGTGTTGAGAGCTTTGATGTGAAGTGAACCAAATCCTGAAGCCTTGTGAAGTTTGCCTACCAAATCTCTCTCCTCTAGCTAACAACCCTAAGAAAGCCTCTGCTGCTTTTGCCCCCTTCTTTTTTTTCTTCAAAAAAAGGGTTTGATCCTCCTGGTTGGAGGGAGTCTAAAGGATTACTTCCCCAAGGTATGTTAACTCTTTCCAGGGTCTAAAGCAGCTAATCCATCTCCAAAAGCTGAACGCCCCAGCTCCTCACTCCCACTTTGCTACAAAAGGGACTCATTCACTTCCTTCACATTGGTAAGCTCAGGTTCAATATATTTTTATCTCTTCGTTTTCCCTTTGGCCTTAAGGCTTTTCTTCTCCTTTTGCTTTTCATCACAAACTTGTTTGCTAGCGCTTTCTTCCTCCCCCTCTCATGTGGAGAAACTTCCTTCATTAAGTTTCCCCAGAAAATCCACACTTCCCAGGATCCAATCAGATTTTCACATGTATTAATCAGGTAACTACAGCTCTGACACATTTGCCAATTAGGGTGACAGGCTCTTGAATACAAACAAACCTAGAAAGTGGGGGGTGGAGGAGGGGAAGGAGCAGAGCTGGATAAACTTTCTTAATAAGGTGATCTTTTCATAGGGCATACTACATAGATCAAAGATGAAGATATCTCAGTTACAAAGCAAAAATCACTGGGGAAGAAGGAACAGAAAACAACACCCCCTGCTGCCACCACCACCAATGTC